>NW_020526569.1:0-52500 GCF_003368295.1 Carassius auratus | reverse complement strand
TGATACTTAAATGTTTTTAAATTAAATAAACTGCTGAAGAATATATAATGGGAAAAAAATTACAGTGGGTAAGTAGCAACATACTAATTATTTTCCATTTCCATTTTCCATATTCCAACAAAAAAAAACTGAGAAAAATTAGAAAGAAAATGAGATTCTATTAAATAAATCAATGTTAGTTATTGTAACAATGTATAATTAATGTTGTTATTTATTAACAATGTTATTTAGATGTTTGGTGTTTTTAGATAATATATCAAATGTATATTCACTTATTGAATATAAACAAATAATTTGGATTAATTTCTCATTAACTTAAATGTTAATTTTATAGACTAAACGAAAATTTACCATTAATTGAAAAATGGACAATTACATTTTTTTTAAATGTTACAATTCAAGATTAAAATGGACATGATTATAGATCAGAATCATAATCAGAATAAAATCCACCCTGGAATAAATATATTACAAACAACGGTACATTTTACAATTTAGATCTTTTTTTTCTTGCAAATTCAAAAGTATCTCTCTCACAATTCTAGATTTTTCTCCAAATTCATGTTTATTTCCAACAATCGCAAGTTACAAATTTGCAATTCTGCCCCCCCCCCCAGAAATCCTGAGTATATATATCTCCCAATAACTAACTTGCAAATGCAAGACATAAACTCAGAAAAAAATATAACAGATATAGATATAAACTCACAATAAAAAATGTTTTACTCAAAATTGTTAATTGCTATAAACTCAATTGCAATTACAAGAAAAATCTCTTAATTGTGATATAAAGAGTCACAATTGCCGTGTATGGAAATTAATCTCAAGAAACCATTTCCACTGTAAAGAATCTTCTGTGTAATGAAAAGATTCCACAGATGCTTTGTTCATGGAGTGAAAGAGAACACCTCCGCTCTCTCCATACTGAGCTGACACATGCACACATGAGAAATAGTAAGATGTTGTCACATTAGATATCAGCCTCTTTCCAAAGGGCTGGTGAGGATTGAGGCCTCCTCACATTCCACCGCCGAGCAAACAAGACAGAAAAAGCTCTTCCATTCATCTGTAGATTTCATCAGCCCTCCACAAACATTTGCTCCTCCGGTTCCCTCGCACTTCCCCCGTGTGTCCGAGCGCTCCAAGAGCAACACGAGACCTCACACGCGCTCACGGGGGGAGTGTAAACAGGACACTCCCGAGACCACACAGGGTCCCATTCAGATGCAGGACGCGGCTCAGAGCCGCCACACAAACAGCTTTCAGTGTGACGGACGGCGGTTGCTGCAACAGCCAAGACGCTTGTCTTTTGATGGAAGGGCAAATTAGGACCCAACTCCTTATTTACATGTGAAACAGGGTGATATTTTCTAAGGACCATACCACTTTTTCCAGTACTCGGCCGATACCTTTTTACCAATACGATACTTAAGTTTTTTGGTACTTGCCGATACTTAGAACCGATATCAATATTTTTATTGTATTTGTAAAGTTTGTACACATTGTGTGCAGTAACCAAAAGAATAGGTAGTATGTTAGCTGGTTAATTTCATTTATCAAATAGATATATCCTTCAGTTATTTTAACACTTTATTATGCCCATTAAAATCTATTTTATAAGTTTTAGTTACTTGTTTTGCACTATGGTAACTCATTATTAATTTAATAGCATTAGAGCTGCTCCATTGCAGCAGCGCAGTACTGTAATTACGAGCTTCGCTGTAATAATGCAGGGGACCACTTGTTACAAATCTTAGCGTTTTTTTATCTGAAACGTGCTGTGATTTATACGCCAAAGCATCTCGTGTAATACAGAAACACTCATGTAGCAAATAAAACATGCACAGTGCATGCACTGACATTGATTTGACATTTATCGTGATAATTATCGATATCGATTGATATTGAAAAAATTATCATGATAATTTACGAGAAAATTTACGATAAAGTATGAGTAAGAAGTATAGGAGCTCAGTGTCGGACCCGATACCAAGAGAAGTATCGGTTTTGAAGCATCCCTAATATTTTTAAAGGAACAGTTCATTATAAAATAAAAAAATTGTTTTCGGATGGTTGAGCAAATGTCAGTGAGTATTTACTTTCTTCCAGGCAACACAAAAGTAGATTAAGATTCCGTGAAGTGACTAAAATGTTATTTCAAATCTTTTGATAATATATAAAATATTTATGCATTTATTTTATTTATATTTCATTAATATAAATATATAATTGTTAACTTAAATACTTCCATTGACAACTGAAATTTACCAATTCTTAATTATTTTTTTGATTAAGATAAACTATAAAAATAAAAAAAGTACTTTCAGACTTTGTGACACAAAAGATGATGTTTTTCAAATATCTGTAAGGTGATTTAAATGTTATGATTTTTAGCTAACATATGAAATGTTTATTTATATTTGAAATAAATATATACTTTTGCACTGATTTCTTATTTTTATTATTAAAATTGACTTTTAAAAAGTGACTCTTTGCTATGAAGCTTCTATGGACAAGATAGCAGCATAAAAGTAATTAATATGCCAGATATTTTTTTTCTGAAGTCATACAACCATACTCATGTAAATAAATATAAATCTCAGTTGCATGATTGATTTTATAATTGCAAAAAATGTTAACTGAATTATTGCACAGCTCTATATAGACTGAACAAAAATTTGGTGTAGAAACAATTGTCATTTAAGATTCACAAACAGATAAAAAGAAACAAAGTAACACATTAAATTAATGCTTTCAGACATCTTGGAATATTGTGAAGGGACTATATTGTCAGCTTGCACTCACTGTGTTGAAATTAGCAGCTCTGAAATTCAGCAAAACATCTTCACAAATGAAGGTGAGTAAGGGGCAGGATTTTCCTTCATTCAAGGTCTCTTGAATTTCTGATCTTAAGATAAGAGTAAATTTGAGAGTTAGTAATGCAGTCAGATGCTGAACTTCACACGATAGATGTGAACCAATAACCACGGCAGTAATACAAATATTTTCAAGCCCTGAAGCTAAAACCGCACTGAAAGGTGTGAAAAGCGTTAGAGACAGACTGCAGGAGCGTAATGAGTCCGAGGACAGAAACGCTCAGACAAACGAGCGGCTCAAATCAATACGTGTGCTTCACTAATGTAAAATCAATCACAGGAGAGGAGGAGAGGAAGTGAGAGCCCTCAACACTGAAACAAAGAGGAGCTGCCATTGTTGGTGGAGGAAACGCTTGAATATAAATGATTGTGCCACTGCGACAGCTGTCACTATAGCAACACAAACATCTGGAGCACATGTGTGGGAAAATGTTTCAAAATTTGATGTATTTAAATGCAAATTCACAGTGTGCTTTCATTTACATCTCAAATATGTTGGTTTGTTTGTATTTGGAGTAACTAAGTAAACACTGATGCTACTAAACTACATTCAGTAGCTTGACAATAGCTCAGCTTTCTTCTTAAAATAGGATTCACATATTCAAAAACATTCTACATCATGGCAAATGGACAAATATATACCACATTTAATATATGAATGAGTGTTAGATATTTATCCAACAGCTATTTCTGGTCCTCGATTCTGATTGGCTGATAAGAGTGTTGATATTAGAGTCCGACAGAACTCAGTTTCACCGTTCGTATCACTCCGCTTGCTGAAATTGTCGTACTTCTCACAGCGAGTTTCATGGGGGACGCCCAAATCCACTATCATTTTTTTATTTTATTATATGGTTTAGTGTAACAGAATGTAGTTTTAAGAGCATTTTAGGCGAGAATGTGCTTGTACGTAGGGTTGCACGATATTGAAACAAAGCTCACATTGCGATATTATGTTTCTCTGCGATATACATTGTGAGAAAAAACAAAAACAACAACAGATGACTTGAATAGCTCTATTAGGAAAAAAATAATCAATTATTAAGCAGAGATTTTGTAGGTGAGTAAATTAGTATAGAAAATAAACGAATAAGCATAGATACGTATAACAGAACAATGATACAAATGAAATAAGCGGTGCTTTATATATTTCAGGTAAGTCTTATAGTATTGAGGTACAAAATGTAATAATCAAATGTAAAAAAACATTGCGATATCGATATCAATATCGATATAGATGCTGAAACGATATATCGTGCAGCTCTGCTTTTATGTACTGTCAAATATGCTGTTTGTTAATAAAGTCTATTTAAAAATTAGCAACAAATGTTTTCAGAGACGCGAGATCCAGAGTATCAGCGCTCATAAACCCTCGGAGAGAGCACTCACCTCAGCCACATCTTCTGAAATTTACCGCTGGCTCTGATGTCTCTGTAGTGGTTAAACATGAGATATATCTCTTTTTGGTTAAATCTAACAAGCAGTCTTTTGTTTCATCACTCTATTATTTGTTGCTGGAATTAGAGTTGTTCCGATTCCGATACTAGTATCGGAAATATCTCCGATACCACAACAAATTCTGGCATCGGCATCGGCGAGTACATGAACCCATATACCGATCCGATACCATTTTCTTAAAAAAGACCTAGTTATGACCGCAAGCTTTGCCTAACCGCTGCACGGTTCTTCTTCGCTGCTCAAAATGCATTGAAAACACAGGAAGTTGTGCTGTGTTGCCACAAGCAACCCCTGTTTAGAGCAGCGAAGAAGAAATGAAAACGCGTTAGCAGCCCTTATCTATATATGACTGGATCACTCATCACATTCTAAACTGCCAAAAGACAGTGAAGCCGCTTCTATATTATAGATCAGTGGTTAGCAGTATGTCTCTGTAGTACCGGTAGTTACAGACTCTCGAGTATATTCAGTACCGGCAGCTGCGTTCAGTTGCTTCCGTGTAAGTCAAAACGCAGGGCTCCAGACAGTAGCCGAATATATACTAGTGTCTGTGAATATTAAACTGCAAAATACTATTTAAATATTACTCCCGCAAAATCTACATCTCTGTGGGTGACTGGCACAGATGCGCGAGAGCTCGCTGTTTTGTAGTCTCTGCTGTGTGTCATGAGGACACGAACGCATAAACCGTCACTTCATGAGAATTTACCGTTTCATTTGAGAATACTGTCATATCATAAACACAGACACTCAAAGATCTTCATGGCAGCCCATTAAAATAAATGTTTGGTTTACATGAGTAAATTGACAATATATAAAGCTACTGTTGTAGCCTACAGTAATAATAATACGTCTCTATAATAATAATAATTATGCCTAGATGGTTGCTTGTTTTTTACTTGTTTTGTTGTAAAGAGATTATCTGATTAATAGATCTTTTTTGTTGCAGTTTTTTTATACAGTTATATTGTAAAACTTAAATACCTTTTTTAGTTTGCGGTGTTAGATTTTTGGCTGCATTTGAAGTTCTTTTTTGCATAAGAAAATAAATAATACTGTCAAATTCATGTTAGATAATAAAAATACTGTAATAAATACAGTAGTTCACCATGTATTTGTTCATGTTTTATTGAGGGATCTGTCTGAAGCACACCATAAAAAAATTCTAGCAATTTACACAGGGCTAGTAGTATATACAGCTGTATATACAGATATACACCCAGGTATCGGATCAGTACTCGGTATCGGCCGATACCCTGAGCCCAGGTATCGGAATCGGTATCGGGAAGAGAAAAAGGGTATCGGAACATCTCTAGCTGGAATTAGTAACGGAGTTGAACTACCAACTTTAGACTGGGGAAGGAAGTAGTTCACACAGAAGATGGCTTTTAAAGACACTCCACTGTTATTTTTGTTTATATATGTACACACTTGTGACATTGAAGTGTCGTATAAATGCAATATCACACGCTTAGACATGAGATGCGGCTGAATGTCGGCACACTGTGATTCCCTACAGCACTCAACCTGAATCACAGCCATGCCGATTTACAGCTATATCTCGCGTCTAAGAGTGTGATATTCCATTTATACAACACTCATGCTCATATATGAAAATTTTAGTAAAAAATTTAAACGTAGCTGTTTTTATGCGTGAGTCATTGACTTACACAACAATAACTATTTATACAATGACAACACTGAATAAAAAACAACGATTCATTCAGAAACTGAACATGTTTGTGGAGGAGTCGTTGAATCTAATTTTCTCAAAATCAATTATTTATTCAGGAACAAAACGTGAGGGAGCAAACGAGTAATTGAATCGTTCACTTAATCGTTTTTCTAAACAATTCACAGAGGACTGATTCATTCATTACTCATAATTGTTTTTGTTCATTATTTTGTTTTCAGAAAAATGGCACTCTGTTAAAAAAAATTGTTTTTTTATTGTTTTTTGTTTTTTCAGAAGGGGAGTGTGATTATAGTTCGCCTACTTTAGATGATAAGTAGCCAGGCACAGTTCGTATTCAAAGCATCTTCCCTCACATTGCTCTCTTTCTGCTTTTAACATTCAGGCTTATTATCTGGGAGTATTATCTACAGCACGCCATCAGAGCTCAGGTTTAAAACTCTCACCAATGCTCTGTGTTTAAAGGCAAACACAGACCTTAAAACCAGATCACAAAACGATTCTGCGTTACTGCAACCCGTTCCTCTAAAATAGCAAAGAAATGTTCAAAGATGTAAATATATGCATGTAAAATCACCCATGGCCTTCTGTAAATAACTCCTGAAGGCGAATGAACCATGAGCTGCAAGGTTTCACACGTGAGCCGACGATCTAAGGCATAGCGTGACTGTGTTAATCTTTAACATTTTAGTGATTGCGTAATGACTGCAGAGTAATGACATATATGCTGTGTTTACTGAAGGCGTTAATGGAGTCACAGAGCCGGCCACAGCATTAATTCACTTCCAGTGTTAATGGGGAAAGCAGCGAACGCTGCTAATGCAGAAAGCAGAGTGGTGTTCGGTTTAAAAAGGTCCAGATGCATTAGCTGAATCCAGATGAGGTGTACAGTACAGCTGTATGCACTCAGGATGAGTTCAGGTCTAGAAAGCTTTCGTTGAAAAGCACTGCACCTTAATGAAAGCAGAAAGACTAGACGTCAAAAGAGTCATTTTATTTCATAATGAATTTTCTTTCGCCATTCAGTTTGATGTACTAGCTAGACATACTCTGAATGGCAAAACTCTCTGTCCAGTCCAGCCAGACCATAATTCAGTAATACTGCTACTTTGAAAAATGTATCAATATAAAAGTCATTCAATTAAGTCTTAAAGGTACAGCAGCATTAAATTAATAAAATAAAATAAAGTGTCAAATAAAAAATATTTAAAATAATATAGAAAAATAATTTCATGTCAAAAACTTGTAAAAATACATAAAAATAAAACATTACAAATAAAATACAAATTTAAATAAATCCTAATAAATGCATTGTTAATAAACAATTTTTAAAAATCATAAAATCCAAAAAAATGGAATTAAATATTATAAAATAAAAATATAATATAATATAATATAATATAATATAACTTTATACATCCTCTTCATATCCTCAGTAGCACTTCAAATTAAAATGGACAGGCCAGAATCAGACCGAAAAGGTGCATAATACTTGCAGGTCTGAAGGTGAACTCGTTAAAGAGGAGACACAGCAGGAAGTCAAGGACGATGGAGAACATGAGGTGGAGAGATCATCCAGTCATCATTAAACTCCATGATGGAGGCTGCTGACAGGCCAGATCTTACGAAAGGTCAATGATCATCTCCAGACGACTGCACACAGGTCACTCAGACTGCTGTGGAGATGAGCAGTCTATCGTGAGATCGGAGCAGTGGGCACGAGTTTGTGTTCTCCTCTGATAGACGTGGGCTGAGACGAGACCACAAATGATAAAGGTCAAATGTGTCTGCTTCAACCGGAAGTTAATGTATTCCTGCTTCAAGATCAGTCATTCCACTTACAAATGATTGATGAATGAGCTGGTGAAGAGTCTGACTGGTGACGCTGAGAATCAGGATAGGTCAGACCGAATTTATCCTTGAGGCCAAATCAAAAATTTTTTTTTTTTATAAAATAAAATAAAAATGAAATACAAAATATGACCCTAAAGCACAAAACCAGTCATACGGGTATTTTTTTTTAATTTGAGATTTATGCATCATCTGAAAGCTAAATAAATCATCTCTCCATTGATGTATGGTTTGTTAGGAGGACAATATTTGTCTGAGAAAATCTGGAATCTGAGCGTGCACAAAAAATCTAAATATAGAGAAAATCATCTTTAAAGTTGTCCAAATTAAGTTCTTAGGAATGCATATTACTGATCAAAAATTAAGTTTTGATATATTTATGGTAGAACATTTACTAAATATCTTCATGAAACATGATCTTTACTAAATATCCTAATGATTTTTGGCATAAAAGAAAAATCTGATAATTTTGACCCATACAGTGTATCGCTATTGCTACAAATATACCTGTGCCACTTCTGACTGCTTATGTGCTCCAGGGTCACTAATAAAAGAAACAACACAAAACAACCAAGCTGTTAAAATAATAAAATAAATTTTAATTTATAAAATTATCAAATTCAAAATCTGTAAATAGAAAAACTAAAATAAACACTAGAAATATTATCAAATAAAATGAAATAAATGTTATTTAAAAAGCTTTTTGTGGAAATGTTTAAAAAAAAAAAAAATACAATTCATTAAATAAAAAAATATAACAAAATTAAATAAAGATAATGAAATAAAAAGCCAAGCTATTTAAAAAAAAATCTAAAATAAAATCTATAAAACATTAAATTAAAATAAGATTAAATACAAAATCAAATTTTTTTTAAATTAAAATAAAAAACAAGCTCTAAATAAAATCATAATATAACAATAAAACCATAATAGTGATGATAGATAAATAAATAAATAAATAAATAAAAATATTATAAGACTGACAGAACAAGGCAACCTGTCCAAGTGGTGCACAAGCAACCAAATTCAAGATTTTGGCTGCTATAGTATAAGAGTAGGCTCAATTTGCCTCCCTCCTCTGGAGCACATCGCTGAGAGCTCAACACACCCAGGGGCCGGACCAATAGTTCTCGATAAACAATCAGGACAAACTCATTTAATCAGGTTTAAAAGAGTAGAGGTTTATTGAGCTGAAAGGGCTCTGTAAAAACACCTCGGCCAACAACACTTCTGCACCAATCACGCATCAGGGACCCATCAAATCCCACCAATCAGGAAACAATCGATGTCCCTCACAACCTTCTGACATTAGCCATGTGCATTTATGACCTCAATCCTCTCGTATCTCTGTGTGAGGTGAAGACAAAAGCAGGTACACTGTTTTAAACGGCTCGGGAACATTCGAAGGGCAGAGAAACAAGGAAAAACAACTCTGTTGGAGGCCCATTCAATGTAATTCCAAACCTTCTTTTCTGTATATTCTAGGGCTTTCAAAACACAATATATATCCCGCAATATGGACTTTTGTCACATTAAATGTGTCATGTATATACAGTCTATAGGAGCATCAGAACATCGGGTCGCCGGAGAACCTGAGGACTACAAACGGCCCGTGAGCACAGAGACGCTGTTTGAGGAATCATAGATGTGCGCTTGACACACATGAAAACAAACCACACGCAGATACACTCAAACTGACGCTTGCTTTTACAGAAGAAGAGAAACCATCCAAAAATACACATCTGAAAGATGTGGAGCAACCTGGATCGTTCACGACTAATTTGAGTCCACTCGTAAATCACATAAACGAGAAATGTTAGGTTTGATTGAATTCCCAGTAAAACGTTGAGCGCCGCAGTCAGACGCAACTTACCGAGCGTTTGCAAGACTTTGATGTGAAGCTGTAGAACTTAATGAAAGGAGAGAGAGAAGAAGTTTATGGGAGGAGGATAAATATGGGCATACATTAGAGCTGCACTGTGTGTGTGTGTGTGTGTGTGTGTGTGTGTGCATAAGAGACACACGACGTAGTAAGAGAAAACATCTCTCATGGCCTGACAAAGATGATCACCGTATCAGAGTACGAACTCCCTCAAGATGTTTCTTCATTGTTTCTTGGCTTGTCGAACTCAAGACTGAACTCTGTCGGACACATCCATCCAGAACATCCTAGTTCTGCTAACCATACTGCTACTGCTTTATGAAAATGAATAAACATACTAAGAACACCCCCAGCAACGTGTTAAAAATCACCCATATAAAAGACAAAATGACGACAAATCTTAAAATCTTATGCAGCGCCGCTTCTCAGTTAAATGCATCATGTTTGATGACTTTTATGTAAAGTAGTCAACATTTGAAGTGGATCAAACCTTGCATCAAAGTCGTCCTAAAACCCAAAATGCGTTCTCGTCTTAAGACTTTTCGATCCACTTCAAATTTTAACTTGAGTCAACTGGGACTGGACAATAATTTAATATACATTGCAATATTTCGATATGCATTGCAAGTGTTTCCCCTACACTGATTTATTTGTGGTGGTTGACTTCATTGAATATACATGAGCACTACATGTTGCAAAATCAAAACACAGCACCAGTGAATGTATCTTTGAAGGGAACCAATAGTCCTGAGAACGGCATTTTTTTTTTTCATTTTCTGCTGCTCCAGAGGTGCCTCCTGCTGGCAGAGAATGAATCTGCATTTTCAACAAGTCTTTAGCAACATGTGTTTTTGTTGTTGCTCACTCTTTTTTAGATTTGTTTTGTTTTCTGCAGCAACTCTGAGCACTTTTCATAATCTTTCTCCTGGCTGATGCATGTTTGTTAAGAATAATCAGCCTACGTTATAGTTTAAAGTTAAATACACCAACATTAAGAAGGTGAGTCTGAGAGTCTTGTGTTTATTTGACATTTATTTAATATTTGTTTAATTCTACACTTCTTGTTTGTATGAAGGCTAAATACAGATATACAAGGTGAACATTAATTAATTCTTACCATTTTTATTTCTAAAATACTATGTCGTTTCATAGGAGGAGGTTTCATAAACTTGGTAAATTCATTTTTTAGAAGTGTGTAGGAATGAACATCTGATGTTGGTGTTTCTTGGCAGTTTTTCAAAGGCTTTTTAAAATATTGTTCATATTGATATCAGATTTATATCATATCAACCAAAATTAAGAGATATAACGTGATAAAAATGTTGGCCATATCGTCCAGCCCTAGTGTCAGCAATTCACTTTTGCACAAAAAGTGGGCTCTTTAGTTGTTGTTTTTGTTGTTTTTGCACACCTCTATGGAATATTAACTTGATTTGACCAATTGTGTAATTGTGAGGTCAAATATTTTTTTTTATGAAATTAGACTGATAAATTTAGGGAATAGTTCACCCATAAATTGTCTCAAGTCATTCCAAACCAGTATGAGTTTCTTTCTTCTGTTGAACAAAAAAGACGACGCTCTGAAGAATGCGGGTCAAACAGTTGCTGGTAGCCATTGATTTACACAGTATTTTTTCTGTACTATAGAAGTCAACAGCTACCAGCAACTATATGTTTACCGCCATTATTCAGAACCGCTTATTTTGTGTTCAACAGAAGTAAAATTCAAACATGTTTAAGATGACAACCTTTTCCTTTACTTCCTAGATATCTTGATCCAAGATTAAATGGCCAATCACAAATAGTCTCAGCTCAATTATTTGTTATATTCTGCTTTCTAAAAGAGCAGAAATAATCCTACAGACCTAGCCTAGCACAATGCGGATATGAATCATCACCTTTCCAGCCCCCACCGAAGGAATCATGTTTTACGAGAGCGCAGCGGAGCGCTTATGTTTAGGAAACAGCCCTTCTGTGGTTTTTAGGGGAGTTTTCGGGGCAAGGAGCTGTAAGTTGGACTAACCGGCTTTAAAGAAAATGTACTTCATAAATCGTCAGCAAAAGCAGCGGCTCAGTCTCTTCCTGCCTGACCCGAGGCATCTCCGTCAGCTCCCATAATGCATTTCTGTCTTGTTTAATTTTACGGTTGCTATTCCATAAACACAGCAGAGACTGTGCAAGTGTCTCTCCAGGTCTTTACAATGAGGAGTGGAAAAACCATCAAGGTCACATTTTAACCCCGAAAATATTATAACATATACATACATATATGTATAACAATTTAAACGTATCAAAATACAAATGTAAATATATATATATATATATATATATATATATATATATATATATATATATATATATATATTAAAATCCATTCAATTTAAATTATATACAAACTTAATTTTAATTACCATTAGTTTTTTATTTAATAATATTCAAATTGCTATTATTATAAGTGATTTTGGATAAAAGTATCTGCTAAATGCATGAATGTAAAATGTAATTCAAATCATTATTATTATTTTGTTGTTAATTTAGCTGGATTACCTGTTCGACTCCAACTCTTTGCTTCATTTTTGCATAAAAATACCTATTTTTAAATACATATTCATAGACTGTGTTGGCAGCATGAACCTGTAGTGACTGTCATTGTTCTGTCTTTAAAGGAGAACTCAAGAGAAAGAGCGTTTGTGTGTGTGTAAAGAGAAGAGAGACGCTCAGATGGCATTGGAGTGTCACACTCTTTTTCCTGGTGCAAAGAATGACTGAATGAAACGGACATTAACATATGAAATAAATGTTAGCAAACTGCCAGAACAAGCGCCATCGTCCTTTAAATGATCTCCAGTGAACTGTGAAAAGCGTTGAATCCTCATACAGGCTGCCCTGAACTTTCAGTGTAACGACCCCGGGGATTCCTCAAGCCTTCTTGCCCTGCACCGCCAGCCTGAAAACACGGACAAGGCACTTAAGCGCATGCTTGTGTGTGTGTGTGTTTGTGCGCATGTGTTCTAGTGCTCTGCTAAAGCATTAGTGTTGCTTCCTTTGAAAAATAGAAGTACAATAATGCCTTACCTCTAAAAGCCCTTCAAATCGTTCAAATGCATCTTTGTAGGACGAGCTGGTAGGTTAATAAGGCTTCATCAAGTTGAGCATCATTAGCACAACTCACACTCGAATATAGCAGTTTATTAAGATCATCTCTGCATATTATACAATTTATAATGTTGTTGATTCATATTTATTTATAAAGGAAGATACATAAAAAAAACTCTGAATTTAATTTATTTCAACAAAAAAATACAAGTCAGTAATAAGTAATAATAGGAATAGATTAATCATAAGCAATGGCACAATTACAAGATACTGCTAAAATGAACATTGCTTTATGTTTTTCAGGTAGGTTTAACAGTAATATTCAAGTACAGAAATACCTGAAAATAGTTCCCAGCAACTCTTCTATTGCAGAAACTACACAAACTAGCCGGGACTATTTTCTGTTGCTGCATAATATCACTACGCCTGTTGCGCTCATGTTACAGCAGCAAAGTTTCTTGATTATTACGCCGGAATGAGAGTATAGTCCCTAGCCAAATCAGCCTAGAAAATCACAACTTTTCATTTGCCGTCGGTCTTAGTACACGATGAAACTACAGAGGAGTCACGTTTTAAAAAGTGCTACCGCCAGACCCGGAGATCGGCTGAATGGATTTGAAAACGGTAAAACTCTAGCAAGAGTTGGAAAATGCCTATTTTCAAAAAATTGGAGTGTTCATTTAATATCCTGTATACCAACAATGTTTAGTATAAATCGACTGTTTACATGAATACATTTTTTTGCATGTATTTTATGCGCAAAGGTGCGCGCGCTCTCAGATGTGTCTCTATGTGAGCGCGCTTTGGGATTGAGGCGGCTCACAGTCATAGAGCGCGCAATTACTGAATCGCGCACTTGAATGTTTAAAACTGTAAGACTTGAAAGCATGTGCAAATGATACATTCTGTCGTCTGTCGCGAGTGTCTTTCATTTTTAAATATTTGCAGGAATTTCCAGCATTGCAAGCCTGCGGGAACAGTAAAATTATGCACTATTCCCACAACCCCGTGCCGAAATTCAAGCCCTGAGACTGGAAGAAACCTTATAGAAATAAACCACAAAACACTATGCAACTGCATAGTGATGCAAAAAAAAAAAAAAAAAAAAAATCAAAACACCCCATCAAAAAAACCATGCAACTGCATGGCAATATGCTTTAAAAAAACACCCTAGCAACAACCTAAAAATGTACAAAAAAAAGCACCTAAATCTATCCCTAGCAACCACCCAGCACAACATTAACAGCAGTAAGTTTCACACAGTCAGGAAGCACTCATTTCCTTCAGAAAACTGTCAAATCCAGTAATTTGTTCTTGCTGTCAGGGGTCACATTCGCTGCACACAGCTCCAGCACAAACACACAACTGACAGGCATTAAACCCCAAACACAAAAGCTCTTCCGAGTCTTAATGTAGCATAATGCACTGATGCTAATTCTCTCGCTCTGAAAGCCTGAACACGTCATTCTTCATCCCGAGCACAGAAAAGCATCCTTTATTTCTGCCGGCAGCATATGGAGCCCTTGATACAGCTTCAGAGGCCAGATCTCAGAGATTTCACAGAGAAAGCACCTGACGGCTGGAGAAATGAAAAGAGACAGAGTTTTGTTTGAGAATAAAGAGAGAACGCTTGTGTTTTAGGATGAGTTTCTCCTGAAGGCCGGAGAGACAGGCGGAAAGGTGAGAAACTATCAAACGTGTGAACTACACAAGTGTCGAACACTTTTTATAGAGTTAAAAGACCAGGAAGAACATTTCCCTCCAAAAACCTGAAGTAAAACTCCCTGTTTGTGTCAGTGGCTCATATTTCTGAGTGAAAAATGGTGTAATGGTCCATGCATGTGGAAGAGGAGGACAGAAATCTCATTTTACACAGTAAGATCGCTGCAAAATGGCAACTTAAAGGGACAAACAGCAATCCTCAAGTTGCTTCTAACTAGGGGTGTAATGATTCACTCGTTTTTTCAAACCATGTCGATTCATATGCATCGATCTTGAAACATAATTTTTGAATCGTGAATCGCCGATCTTGGACAGTAATCGATTCAAAATGCTAAGAATCGAATAAATCGTGATTTCTATAGCGATTCAATGCTTTCAAAATGTATGCACATTAAATTACTACACACACAAATTAATGGAGACATTGAAGAGTGTTCGTGAATCGTGCGTCTTATCTGTCCTTCACGCGCTCCACTGTTTACCGCCTGAGACTGTCACAGGATTGCGCTCACGCTCCGTTCGTCTCTGACGCAGCTGACGTTTGATCTATGGGACTCGTGGCCAGTAATGCTAACGTGAAGTAGTTTTACTTTTCTGTAGTTTGTCAATGGCTCTCTGCATCTTACCGACGGAGTTACCGGAGCCGTCGACAGCTGTATTTATTGCATGGACGGAGCAGAAATGTAAGTGTCTAAATCATACGCACAGATTCATTGAATGATAAATGTTTTTAAACAATGCGGATGAATCGAATACACGAAGGAAACTGTTAAAATTAACCACAGCATTAACAGCGACTTTGAAATAAGAGCGCAAGATTTATCTGATAATCAGATGCATGAAAGTAGCGTTTGTTTCATTAGCAAACAGACATCTGGAGCGTTTTCTCTCAGAATCATTCGCTCATGGAGAGGAAAAGTTAAATAGAGATGAATGCGTTTTCACACTGAAAGAGAAGCGATCTCGCTCTCATAGACGTGCCAGGCTATATGTTAGCTTATACATAATATTCTTTAAGCTCTTTTTTAAAAACTTGGCTTACATACATTTTTACGTTGCATCATTAAACTAGCATTTAACAAATGGACAAAAGTAAAAATTTTTCGAACCTACGGTTCTCTAACCATAAATGCTACTGTAATTTGCCCCCTGACTAAGCATTTAAAAGAAAAATTAAGTAGAAGCATTTAAATAATCCCGTGAATGCACTTAAAGAATGCAGAATCGAATCGTTATAATCGAATCGAATCGTTCTAAATTTGCAAAAATCGTTCTTGAATCGAATCGAAAACCTATGAATCTTGAATCGAATCGAATTGCTGCCTTCCCAAAGATTCACAGCCCTACTTCTAACCCATAAAGAGAAAGATTATGAGTAAATAATAACACTAAGTTGCTGAAGTTACTTTTTTCTTGCCATTTTGGAGCTTTGCTTGCATTGTAAAGAAAGAGCAGCTTAAACATTCTTCAAAACGTCTCTTTTTTTTTCAAAACATGGCATGAAGAAAAATTACAGGTTTGGACCAACACAAAAAAATGTAAAAATGTATTTGAGGGATAAAAGGACACACAAATGTAAAAAAAAAAAAAAAAAAAAACTATACACACATATGTAAAAAAAAACAAAAACGTTTTTTGAAATAAAAGAAAAAAAAGTTACATTTTTGTATAGTTTATGTACTAAAATGTTCAAAATGTTAATAAAAACTATAATGATAAAGAAATAATCTCTCTCTCTCTCTCTCTCTCTATATATATATATATATATAAATTATACATCTTAAATGTTTATTTCTGTTTCATTGAATATTGTATGGAATATTGCATGAATAAATACATATATATTTATACTTCGATGCAATACTAATGATGTCATCTTTGGCCACACCACAGTGAACCCAGAACCAATCAGAAGCTTGCATTAATCAATACTGCTGTACTCAGCACAATAACATACTGTAATCCTGTAACACTTCTTATTCTCTCGTGTTTGCAAAGTTTTACAGCTTTTTAAAGACTTCAGATTCCACTGCATGTGCACAGATCAATACATCACACTACAGTACAGATCAATAATGCACACAACTGCAGAATCATACGGAGTTCATCGCCTGTAAATTAGATTCACACACGGTACAAAAAGAGCAAGAGCACACACCATTTACCCTACCAAAAATAAATCACAAACACCTCAATTATTTCTCACAGACAGAGAGGAGATTCAATTATGTTGCTAAGTCTGCTGCTTTCCAGCTAAACTGAAGTGTCTCATTTAACATTTCAGAAAAGATTTACTCAAGCACTGACAGAACTGAGTTTATATACAGTATTTTACAGCTCTTTACCTGTACTCTTACTGTATGACGACGGTTCACAACTCTCCAGAGCTGTAAAACGGTAACCTCTGAGCTCTCAAAGCATCTTCTGGGATGCTACACTGATATATCATATTAATTCTGGTTCTTCCCATTGGAATTTCTCAGTACAACTGCGTTTACTCAAGAAGTAAAACTAGCAAACAGTGAGAAACTCTGCTGGGCGTCTTTAAAGGAAACGGAGGCTCCAGTCAGAGCAAGCTGTGAAGACCTGGCTGATATCTAACCCTGCTGTTCAAACACACACTAATCCTGCGCTTAGATTCACAGCATAGCTATGAAAACTGAACCCAGATCAGTCCTCTGAACTCGGACAGAATGATGCACTCCCGATGGACCGACAGAAATCCATTCTGTCTGACTCAGAAAAACAGGAGTTTTGAGAAACATCTTGCCATTGTTGTGTGTGTCAGAGAGCTTCAGACTATAACAACCCTATAAAAAACAACCTTGTAGAATTCAAAAAATAGGGATTATCCCTTTAAAACTTGAAACTTGAATGGTATACACACACACACACGTTTTAAAAATAGAACAGATTAATTAACTTTTAAGAAAAAAAAAATATCAGAAAAAAGAAGTTTGCATGTTTTTTTTTTTTTTTTTTTTTGAGTATCAAAAAAAATATTTGATTCGTCAGGTTTTTAAGACTTATATAGTATAATATTGTGAGAACATGGAGGAAAAACAGCCCAATTTTATTAATATCCCCAAACTGAGCAAACACATACAATTTGGTGCAGATGCTGATATCAATATGGCCAAAAAGTAAATAACATCCTGAAATATTACTTACAATATAAAAGTTATTCTTATGTTTATTTATATAGCCTATTTCACAGCAAAACAACATTTTAACCACGACCTGAAGGCCTTTTACTTGTGGAAGAAGAATAAACTGTCCAGCGGATGACAGAGGGGCATGTAGATTTGGTTGACCTTGTTTAGGATTCTGCATATCAGATTTGAGACAGTAGGCTTGAGACTTCATACCTGCCACTGTGAGGCGAGCGGTTCGGCTGCTGATGGTGCCCAGGTTGTCTATGGTGGCCACGCACTGGTACACCCCCTCATCAGGCTTATTGTGTTTGGAGTGGACCACCGTACTGATGAGCAATGAGCCGTCCGCGAGCTGCCGCTTCCGGTCGTCTGCCACCAGGTTCAGGAACGTCCCGTCCTTCTTCCATTCCACCCTCACCGGAGCATCGCTAGCGGCCGAGCAGTTCAGGACAGCGGGGAGGCCGCGTACGGCCAGTGTGTCGACGGGTTCGACCGAAAACCTGAACGGGGTAAAACCTCGGATGCCAGAACCTGAGGACAGAGAGAAGAATGCGTTAGAGGATTCACAGACAATGCATGAGAAGCATTTAGCTTTAGCATTTAAAGGGACAGTTCCCCTGAAATGAAGATTCTCTCATCATTCACTCACCCTCAAGACATTGATTCACTTTTGAAAATCAAAGAGATGTTTTAAATAAAACCTGAAAGTTTTTTGTCTCTCTGCTGAATGTCTAGGTACCCAAAACTTGGTCATAAAGACATCATAATGTGAATTCATATGAATCGAGCAGTTTAATCCAAGTCTTGTGATAAAATACAATCACTTTACGACTTTCAGTGGAGGGACAGAAACCACTCAGGTTTTATTAAAAACATCTTAATTTGTGTTTTAAAGTCTAATGGGGATGGAAAGACAAAGGAGAATAAATAAAAATAAAATAAAATTTAGTAGGGCCCTATAAAATCCCAAATTCTGTTTTATCTTTTTTTTCCAAATTCCATTTTCCAGTTCAGTTTTTTTCCCCAAGTTTAGATTTTTTTGACTCTGTTTTAAATGGTTAAATTAAATTGTATTACTCAAAAACAATGTCTAATTAACTGATATATATATATATATATATATATATATATATATATATATATATATATACACACACACACACACACACACACACACACACACACACACATTTCAGGCCTTGTATTTTATAGTTTTTTCTCAAATTTAGTTTTATTTTAACCAAATTTCTGTTTTCCATTAATTTTCTGGATTTCACTTTAATGGTTTCATTACATTTTAATAATTAAAAGCATCTGTAATTAATTGATTTCAGTAAAAAAAAAAAGAAAAAAAAGAAAGAAAATTAAAATAATTTTAGTTTAGTAAATATAAGTTTTTTAATTATTTTTATTATTATTATTATTTTTAGATTTATTATTTATTATTTTTAGAAATACAATGTTGTGCATTGACATTTTTCAACTAAATAAATTCTGGTAAATTATTTTTCTGGTATACTTTACTTAACAATAATGTATTAATAAAAATATAAAATAAATTGTGCAAATTCTTGATATTTTGCTTTATACAGTAAATTCCATTTTTTTATGACCGGACGCCACATTCGCCCACATTCTCCGCAACAAGGAAATCATAGATGTCCAACTTATATCTGGGTCTTGAAGAAATACCAGTTTCATGCAACAACAACAAAAAAGCCATCATAAAACTTGAAATGATACTCTCAAAAACACATGATTACAGCTTTCAGATTACAATCTTTTGTTGGCCAAGTGATTTTCATTCTGAAACATTCATGGGTTAGAGTCCCTCACCTTTCCGCTGTGAAACGGCTAAGCAAAATACTTCTGGGAAAAGTTATAAACGACATAACTGCCTCCCGTTTATGGTGACGTATAATTAAAAAACATAACAGTGTTCAGCCACCAACCCACATTGTTCAGACAGCACTAATGGCCAATTATCTGCACCAGTGGTGTTGTGCGAAAAACAATTACGCCAAGACTTTCAATAAGGTAGCAAGCAAGCAAGCTGCTCCGTTCTTTAATTACGTAGGAAATGACAAGTTTCTCGTGTTCGACACAAAGCACTGAATACATAACAATCTGAGACGGAAGCTAATGTGTTCACCGCTTGCTTGTCACTCAAGCTAATCTGGTCCTAAAAATATCTTTTTACCTGAGAAACAGATGAAAAAGCTCAATTACATTTATGTCATAAAGCATTCACAAATTAGCTACTTTAATGACCCCATTTATTGACTCTAAAGATGAAAAACTAACATTGCATTCTAGCTTTAACACAATTTTAGAAAAACAAGGAATTAGAAACTGAAAAATCTTGACATGCAGACTTGTGTACTTGCATTTTCTCGATCTAAAAAGGGAGCATGCAATGCACTGGAAAGCCACAGTTGCACGCTAATTGTAGTGGAGCCAGCTGGGAAACATTTGGACTAACGTGGCCAAACGCGCCCCCGTTTAGTGGCTTTGGATGTTTGTCACGGGCTGGCTGTGAGTAATCGGACGGAGTCCAGGATTGCTGTTGGAGGGCAACAGCGATGCATCCTTGACCCAGAAGCCCCGAGACAGCCAGAAAATGAGGCTGCGGGGTTGATAAGTATAAGCTGTTAGCCTTAGACTGCACACTTTCTGGAAAACCCACTTCAGAACCGCCTCAGTCAGCGAGACCTCTCAGAAAGGGGCAAGGGCTCTCCAGGGAAATGGCACATACTGGTGAATGAGAGCGGAAGAGAGAGATACTGACACATACAAAGACTGCAAGAGAACAAGAAGTGGCCAAGAACGTCTGGGAAGGAAAAGCGGCAGAGATTCAAAAACAAAATCACGGAAATCAGTTATAGTGTCGCATACTATTCCCTTCCTCCTAACGGGCCATAGCAAGCGTCAGTCTGACAAACTGTTGCATTGTGGGAATACACATGAGTGGCGCAGAGACAAGCATGAAAGGAAACACGATGACGCTCGAGGTGGCGATACAAGCGGGGATTTGCCATCTCTAGGGCCCTTCGTGGGTATGAAGCCATCAGCAGAACATTAAACGCTGTAGCTGCACGGCTTACTTACAATTATAAACCCATGGAAACAAACCAGTAGACCAAATTACGCTGACACAGCATCGTTTGGAAGAACTAAAATGTGAAAGGTGGAGTTCATGCTCGACTGGCACCAAAGAATTTGTCTTTTTCTTGCGTCGCATGTAAAACATTCAACGTTAGCTGAAAACAGCACCGTTTTCCTCATTTAGTCATCTCTGCGCATTCAAATGTAATGGAAAATGTTTAATCGACTATGGCACATTTAAGCTTCGTAGAGCGCCGTTGAGTTCCATAAACGAAAACACCATCACAATCCTCACTGAAAACTTTAAGCAGTGTTCACACCGACTGCAGACGCTAGCATTGAAACCCTCTCGACGGCTAAAGAAAGAGCACAAGTCTTCTACTGCATCTCCTCCCTTCATTTCACATTCACTCGAACCGACTCCAATCAGAATTAGAGAGTTTGTGCTTTCATCCGTGTTTTCCCTTTGTCTTTTCATCTTCCAAAGGCAATGGCTCTTTTCATTTCTCCCAGATGCTTTCAAACGCTTCAGATAAATCAGAATTTGCTCCGTGAACAAACAGTTCTGAACATCAGATGCACTGAGGGCGAAAGGGAGGGTTTTGATGCTGAAAGTAAAGTGCAGAACCTGTCATTAGCACTCAACAGGTTAGAAATAGCCGCCCCTCACGCTTCTCCACACTCATCGGTCCGTCACATGGTGTTGTTTTTCCCCCACAATCCCTTTCTCTGAAGCATTAGCGTGTTAGGATACTTTACCTCGCGCTGTGACTCAAGATTATAGATTCAGAGAGAAAAACGGCACATGTAATCCATCTCCATAAGAGCTGAGGGGATGACAGGTGGGCCGCTTCACAGCAATAAAAACGGGGCTCATCTGGGTGGAGTGGGGTTCCTCCCTCAGGAGTCCATTTCTACCTCATAAAACATGGAAATTGAGGATCCCAGAGGGCACATATACCACAAATCCATTTCCACACCTATTGGTAACACAGAGACCCCAAAACAATCAGAATCGGAGACAATCTATTGATTGAACCCAACTGCCAACTCAATCAGCTAATTCAATTACCTCATCCTAATTCATGGGCTTCAGCTCTATTTCAACCTACTTTATTCACTAGATTTCTGAAACATCCCAAAATACCAGGCACATGTTAATCTATTAACCCATATTTTCCAACCTCAGGCATTCAATTTTGGTCCGAAATGGACACCATTTATTTTCACGCAAAGCTGTCAGATTCTGAATAATACATGTTAACGTTAAATACATTTACCTTATGGGTAATTCTTGGGCTACAAAGATAATTTCGTTTTCAGAAAGCGCGATAACAATAAGTATCAAAACCATTAAAATAATAATAATAATAATAAATAAAACCCCTCAGGCATTGAAGATTTGATCATTTTTTGATATGGACACCATTTATCATAAACCCAGATACAGAAAACACAAAGGTTACAAAGAAATAGTTTTTAGTAAACAATAACAATGAAATTTTTTTTTTTATTATTTTATTTATTTATTTAAATCATCTTAATTTAAATATTATTAACGAAATGCATATATTAAAAATATTTTGCTATCAAAAACGGTTTATATAATTTACTTATCCATAATTTGAAAACAATACAGTAGTCCGAGTAGAATTTCAAAGGAAATAAATCTAGCTCTTGTGCATGTAAAACCATCAAATTGCACGGGGGACAAAAACCGGAATTTGCGACCGCAAACAAACTGTTTACAAGACTACATTTGCTGCAGCTCATCTTGATGGAGGCGATGCGGCTGCTCTGGGGGGAGCGTTTGCAGTACTGTCATTGATTAGATGAGGGCTGATTCTCTGTGCCCCACTCTTTCATCACTCACACGAGTGAGAACAAGCAGCCGGGCCCACGAGGAGCATTATGGGAGTCCTCGGAGGGGCTGGAGAGGGGGCCGTGAGCCTGTCAAATTATTTTCCCCTCCAACGAGCGGCGGTTTCAGCAGTCTTCAAGACCCAGCGGGAGGGGGAAGTCACTTCTGGTGCATTGACACAATAGCGCTACTGAAGAAAGCTCCGACAAAGACTTTGCCATTAATCAAATTACAATAATAAAGGCCCACTGTTACATGCAAACATAGCGAAGGCTCAGCAGTGTGAAATCTGATGCGAAGCATTTGCCCCACGCTTGCTGAAGTTCAACCAACTTTCCCTCCAGTTTATTTCCAAAAGACTCCATGACCTCTGGCAGAGGAACAAAATGGCACAAAATTACGGCATAGTAATCTAGCCTTGCTGGATGATTTGGAAAACACTTTCAGATTCCTTCACCTTTGCTTCATAACCTGCGGTCTGAAACTAATACATCCACGGCCAGTCTGCGGACGACCAGTCCGTCTAAATCCATAAATTGGATTCTACCCTTAAACCTTGTTTTTCAACCCAAAACGAAATCCAAAACCCATTCCCATGCCCTAAATGAAAGCGGCGGGAGCAGTCCACAAAACTTCTATCCAGCTTCCAGCGAGGGAACGAGGCCAAACAGAAATTGATTCTACACGCCATTAGCTCCCTACAGAACAGGCAAATACAAAAAGCACAGCAAAACAGCCCTCTCAAGCAGTAATTCCACACTTATCTGGAGACAAAGGCACAATGGCAACAGGAAATGGAGGGTAATGATGACAAATAATAGTTCTGGAATCAATTAATCTCTCGGGACGTCCTCGGGGAGACGGAGGGTATCTCTCTGTAACAATGGAAGACTTGATCCAAAGCTGGAATGAACATTCACGACTAAAAGGAGCCACAGAGGGCCGTTCGATTTCCCTGCATCTCTCAAACACTTTTAAGATGGAGAAAATACCTCAATATTGTGTCCGTGACTGAATACCAATATCTTAACCTTTTGAACATGAAGAATAAGAATTACTGTATAAGACTATACAGTATGTGACTAATTGCTGTATTATCCTTCATAAGGCGAGACAGAAAAAAACATCTGAAGAGGATCTTGGTTGTAAAGAAGACGTTCATATTTAGTAGGAATTCACCAATTCTGGTCGATACCAGTACGATGACATTAAAATTCGACACTACTTTGACTAAATAAAATAAATACATAAAACGCCACAAAAAGGAAAATATTATGATATGGCTTTTAAATCGTGTGGCCATTGATTTTAATCAATATATGCGCTACAGGATTCAGAGTAAATCCCAGCATTTATCCACACGTAACAAGTATTTCATTTTAAAAACCAGCAGCGCATATTTCTAAATATGCATGCATCAAAATATAAGCTTGATGGTTTACCATTTGAAAATGGGAAACAAAATATGATATAAATATTATTATTGTAATTTTACTGTACTTTTCATGACTTAAGTTATTATTTTATAAAGTAGTAGAATATAATTGCAACATTTTTGTTATTTTGTTAAATACTTGTTTAATAAAAATCCAAATAAAACCAGGATAATTATAATTTTTTTAATCAAATTTAAGGTGCAATGTGGCATATAACAACAAGTTTAACAACAACTTAGTTCATGTCATGCTTACTGAAAGAGATTTGGGTTGATTCTTGTAAAAATGTATAAAAGGTCTGCACACTCTAAAACAACCTTTGTATTTCAGCTTTTTCATTAATAATTAATTTTAATAAATTACTTCATTTTATTTAGATTTTAATGCAAATTATATATATATATATATATATATATATATATATATATATATATATGTATATATATATATATATATATATATATATATATATATATATATATATATATATATATATATATATATATATTAAAGCAGATGGACTCAAATAAAGCTATTTCAGTCATATGTTGAAAATTCCTGTATTTTTCGTATTGCAATATTGACGTGTTTATATATCGTGCAACAATACATTATGCATTGATAAATTTAGAAAACCTAATACCATCCAATGATGGATAAGGTATTGAGATTTATACATCATGCATCATTTATACTTAACTACCTGAATCACAACACACAGTATAAGGTTCAACAGCACTTCGAGGAAGTATTTGCCCCCTTGAGAATCAAAGTTTATTTGCAGCAATGCAAGAATCATGTTGAAAGCACACACAATGTTCCAAACATCTGCATCTAGACTTTCATATTCACGTCTAGTATTTACGTTCACGTATGAGAATCTGACCTGTTGAGACGAGTCTTGGGCGCACGGCTCGCCTGAGGGGGAACATGCAGGTATTAGCGGCTAAAGCTGCTCGAGCGTTTCTCTTTCATTCTCTCTCTCGCTTTATCTTTTTCTCCTTGGGTGGGCATATAAGAAAGTCTTTGAAGTCTCACCTAGCTCTGCTCAAATATTGGTTTTATTCCTGCGAGAAGAACTTTGAATCTAATCCCTTGATTTGTTTCAGCGAGCGCTGAGAATACTAAAACCCTCATACGGAGACTAAATCGTTTAATGGGTATTTATGAAGTGGGTTTTAGCGTTCAGATTTTGTTCTCTGTAGATTTGAAGGACTAGGGAGTTGTTTGCAAGCCAGAGTAAGTTGATAAACACAGCAGAAGTTCACCATGGTACTTGGACATCTATCATGGTACTATTTTACCAATCCAGGTATGAGCCAAATTTCTAATTTAAAACCCACATTGATCAACCACAAGTGTGCATAATAATTGTATAGAAAGACAATATCACCATAGCGCAGGTTTCGCTCGGGGACACAGAAAACAGTTGGTGAGGGATGGGAGGTGGGAATTGCGTCACCATGGTAACGCTCTAATGATGACTGACGCTTTAGATCAACCAATAGGAGAGTCCCGCTGGGAATGCCCCATCTAAACCAGGGACGACAGGTTGCCTCGGGCTTGTTTCTCTCCCGGTGAATACAAATTGACAGCACTGACGTGGACCTCCTCACGGCCTCCTGAGGGGCCCTCGACGGTCGGCCCCCAGAGACACTCTCAGAAGCAGCCAGACTCGAGAGCCGATTGATGACGCAACCGACTGTTACCACATAAGCTGCATCCAGACAAACACAGCACATCAGGTCTGGTAAGAGAGCTCGGAGAACTTACATAGCCCAACTAAAAGACATTTCAAAGTAACGTGCGTCCTTATAAGGTGCTTTTGATTAAACGGTTCATAGCTATCAAATCACATATTTCGGCTAAATGAATTAAAGTCAATATAAATGTACATTTATAATAAAATCACCTTGGAACAGATGGGACAAATAGCATGATTGGTGCAGCTTTGCACTGCAACACCTTTATAGTTCGTCTTGTAAAATGAATTTGCCTTGCTTCTGCTAAATAAATAAATAAAAATTTAGATTTAAAATGCTATTAATTTATTTTAATATATTTTGTATTTAATTATATTTTAAAATATATAAATATATAATTAAAACCAAAATTAAACAAACATAAATAAATAAATAAATATATAAATAAATAAATGCCTCGGTTATTCCGCACCCTTGGTCTCAGATGCTACAGTTTTTCTGGTTCAAGACCAGCAGTTTAATGGGGTAAGGGACTATTTTTCTTGTGCAGAATGGCTTTTCTTTGGAGGAAACACCCAGAACGGTTGCAAATTGGGTACCAGCTCTGTGAAAATGGGGCAAGGTTGTCCTATTTGTCATTTTATGGTTCAAAAGGGTGACCCTAATGCACACTTACAATGGCTGCAATGCTCTAGTCCAAGCTTTACCAGTCAGAGCTGAAGTAGACGGTGTAGTCTATGCAGGGCCAGAAAGCTTTTGGACTTCATCCAAAATATCTTAATTTGTGTTCAGAAGATGAATGAAGGTCTTACAGATTTGGAACGACATGAAGGCAGAATTGTCATTTTTGGGTGAACTATCTCTTTAATGTTTCTAATGACTTGGCTAGAGTAAACTAAACCAGCTAATTGTTACATCACAAACATACACCCAAGACTTTGTATATGCAATTGCTTGTTTCAGACAGGACAAAAGACAGATGGAGAAATAAAGAGAAAGTATCTGACTGAACGTCTGCATCAACCCTCAGACGTCGTCCAAAAACCCCACTGGCAGCCGTCCAAATTCACGCACCGCCACCAAACGCAGTCAGACTTGTGAAGAAACCAATGGAGCGCCGCTTCAAGTTACGCTTTCTTTCAGAGCTGATTAAACGTTGAGGAAAATGAGCCAAATGCCAATTAAAAGAAGGCGAGTTGAGGAACAACAGCAGAGGCGGCGGCGCAGCGCGCAGTGATTTCATTAGTTTATATGTGATAGATCCTGCGTGCAGTCTGGACACTGATTAATGAAGAGACACCCACAGCTCTATTAGAAAGCTCCAACAGCTTACCCAAACTCTTGCAGGCCTTACCGTCTGCCATTGATTACTCTGAGAAGAGAAAATTCTGTATCAGAGAGGCTACATTGATCAGCACACCAATAAGTAACCCATAACCGGCTTGTCATCAATATCAAATCCTGCAGAAACTCTGGAAAAAATAGTACAAGGTATCGGTCCATAATAGGAGACTGTGAGCCTTATTAAATTCTCCAGCGGTTCCTCGTCCAAAACCAACATCCACCGGTTCAATTTCTAACAAAACACCAAAACACACACAGACACTCCATTAAACTGTAGAAACAGTGTTGTTACCGCAGCCTCCGGCTTTCAGACTAAAGCTTCATAAAACAGTAAGCACACAATTGACCTTTCCTTGCTGGCGCTAATGAAAGCCTGCAGGAGAGACGACCTCGATTAAATCACCATGTGTGTTTATGTGGTACTGTGTGTTGGTGAGTTAATGTGAGGCTTAACAAGAGCATTTGAATGAATTTGGCAGCTCAAACGTTTATAAAAACATTTACAAACTCGGCTTTCACATTTCCACCAAGTTGCAACCTGGAAAAACAGGCTCTGAATCGGTTGCTTAAACCAGTTAACGTTAGAAGCCAAAGGTGGGATTAAATGTCTTCAAGTTACAGCTTTCAACCAACAAAGTGAAAGGAGACGGTGCTAAACTAGACTGGTCCCATTATACATCAACAAAGCCAAATCAACTTCATACATGCAATGCAATGTAACAACACATCTGACAGGAAACCCTTTCTAAGTTTTGGTGTATTTGATCTACAAATATTTGCTAGATAATGAAATAATTTCTGGCCATAACATCAAAGCCAACTCGTCATGCTGCAAAGTACTTTGGATATATAAATATATATATATATATTAGGGCTGCACGATGTGTCGTTTAAGTGTCGATATCGCGATGTACTAAACCACGATAGTCACATCGCAGGATTACTTGCACAGCTTAACCATCATAGAGTGAAAGTTTATCATTTGCATGTGTTTTTCAGTCCTGTCAGTTTAACAGGGCGCATATAAGAACGAACTCTACCAACCGCCACAGTTTGGATTAAATATAGAGACAACAAACAATAGCATGCATCACCCGGTGCCTGCTTGATTTAGAAATAAAAGCAGAAATTGGACAAACCCGTGTCCGTCCCTCCCCTGCAGTGAGAAAAGATATTCCAGAGCACCGCTGCAAATCAATGACCTCTGTTTCCAATTCCTCCTGCGCAGAGCGGCCCGCTAAGGTCAGCAGAACCCAGATACTGTGGAGGTTTAATGACCTCCACGATCCCATCTAGAGGCCAATAAGACATCAGCGCAAGCAGAGGGAAAACAACACACCCTCAAAATTCAACAGCACCTCATTCGACACGGAGTTTAACATGATTTCACTTTGCACACATTGTGCAACGACTAAATAATTCAAACCAGACACGAGGGGAGAGAAAGACCGTTTTTCCATTGCATTTCTCCTCCTACCAATTCTCCTCCGTTGCATTGAAAGGCAAGTCACATCTCTGCGTAATTACAGGCCTGATATCAAACCCATCTCTCTGAGAGCCTTAAGTAGACGACAGTTTTTCTCCTCTGGTTTTGGTGTTGTTAAAGAGTTTTGCGAAATGCATCATTTAGTCTTTATCTTGCTCATACAGATGCATGCGGTCAAAGAACGAGAGCAAAGCCCGGAAATATAAAGGTCACTTAAGAAGAAAACAAGTGAAGAGGCATGCACTTCTAAACAGTATACTGTGAAGTATGCAATGTATATTAGGTGTTTAATTTTGTCTTTTGAATCCAATTTTTTTATTAGCCACAATGTCATCATTAATTTGTCATCTGCAATCCATTTTACTTGCATAAGTGATAGCATTATTAAGCATTCTATCAGTTGCTCACCAATGGATCCTCTGACTGCAGTGAATGGGTGCCATCAGAATGAGAGTCCAAACATCTGTTAAAACATCACAATAATCCACACCACTCCAATCATCAGTTAACATCTTGTGAAGCCAAAAGCTATTGTTTTTGTAAGTTACAAATCCATTATTAGAGTTTAATAAAGAGTTTTTAACTTCAAACCATTGGCTAAAATATGAGTACATAATCCATGCTTTCTCTAGTGAAAAAAAAAGAAGTCTGTTCTGAATTAGGAGAGAAATATGCTCTGATCAAACACCAATTACATGAGAAAACCGCTCAAAACACGTGGGTGGATTTTAATGTGAGAGACAACAAGAGATGGACTTTTTCACTGGATGATATGTTATTATGGATTATGGACTATTAAATGCTGGACTGGAGTGGTGAGGATTACTTGTGGATTATTGTGATGTTTTTATCAGCTGTTTGGACTCTGACGGCACCCATTCACTGCAGTCAGAGGATCCATTGCTGAGCAAGTGATTTAATGCTACATTTCTCCAAATCAAAAAATCTTGGATGAGGGCGAGTAAAATTCCAGCAAATTTTCATTTTTGGGTGAAGTATTCCTTTACGATTACAAAAAGAATAATTTTAAGTGCACTGCATTGTGGGATACACTATTCCATGTTTATCCTCCAGCTATTCACTTCGATGTCTCGGATTCGTCACTGGTACTTTATCTGATGTTTCTAGGTACCGGGTGAAGTCAAGGTGTTCATACACCAGTAGTGCAAGCTCAGATCCCAGCTGAGGCGTCAGAGGGTCGAGGGGCATCGTGAACAAGTGAACCTGCAGTACGGATCGACCCGAGCGGCAGCAATGAAACGCTGCCATCAGGTGCTTCACAGCTGAACAGAACGCCAGCAGAATATTTACCAGCCTGCCTGTGACATCTGTGTGTGAGAGAGAGAGAGTCTGTCATTTCCTCTGAACCAAACACCTGGAGAACGTTCTGGATGGATGATGACTGCTGCACTCATGCTAAATTGCAGCATGTATGCAGAGCACTGTTGGGAATTTTCTGCAGCATACGCTTGAATACATGGAATACTGAAGCCCGCAATGCAATGCACTTTACGATGTTAGACCATTGTTTTTTTTTTTTTCTGTTTCACATTCACAACATAGAAATTCATGTTCAGGAAACCTGTTTGGAAACAGTTTTATAATTTCATTTGTCACATGCATACACTATTAAAAACAGGCAGTGAACGTTATACTGGACAGTATGCCATTAGCATTACGCTAGCACAATTCAAACATATCTGCGTCTGAGTCTGTACATACATATATACGAAACTCTCCAGAGATCATGTTGCAGGCACCCATCAGTTTTCTTGCACAGCACAGGAATGTGTCCTGACTGTGTTTAGTGCTGTATAGGGTGAGATTAAGAAAAGCGGGGAGGACATACATCACTGACTACAGAGGTGCGGAGGTGATAAATCAAGCCAAGAGAAAGAGGGCTTGAGACACGGGCATAGCATGAATAAAACTTCTGAGTGTCATGTAACTGACCTGGGAACAGGTTTGACATTCATCTGGACAATAAGATTATATATAGGCAGAAGAAACTCATGTCAAGAAATTCAATGGTTCTGTTCCAAACCTGGGTCTACATAAGAAACGAACTTCTAGCTTAATCTGAACCTCAATAATAACTGAAACGAAAAATACAAATTCAGTTGACGTGTTTTTTATTTTATTTTATTGATTCTTAAATTAGTAATTACTGGTGTAAGTATACCAGCTAAACCAACAACTCAGCTCAAAAATACAGTTTACATTTACCAAAATAGTTAAATTTTAATCTATTACAAACATTTAAGATCCAATACTTCTCAGAACAAAATAAAAATAAATAAATTCTAGATATTTTTGAATTTATAATACTATTAATTAAACATATTTTACTTGTAAAGATGAACACACATGACTTTTCCCACAATCTTAAAAGTATTCTATTTAACTATTGATTTTCAACTGAACCAGTCACAATTTAGTTTGGGGATTATTTTATCCTCGAAGGTAATGCTGTCTTATATTTGTCATGTTTGGAGAAGAAATGCAGAACAGTGGGCAATCAATAACAATTTTCAAGCTTTGACCTTTAAAACCCAAAATCTTAAATATTTGGTTACATCCTTGGTCAGGAACTCATCTATGTAGGAAACCTCACTATTGTTTGGAACAGCTCCATTGATTATCAACTGATGACATAAGGTTAGCCGTTTAAAATAAAGTCTAAGCATGTTTGAGTTAAACAAAATTAATTCAGACAATGATTTAATCCAACAGTACTTGGAAAACCTCAACAGAAGAGGTCGGCGCTACACTGTAATACATGTTCTGTTGAATCCACATCACACGTATGCAGTGTAATGCTTTCCTTGGATTCAGACGTCACATTTGCATTCACAACATGCCGTTTCTCACACCGCAAAAGCAAAATGAGGATCCAATCTGATGCCTTCGCAGGTTCAGATGATTGTTTTTCTTCCCAGTGACTTTCCTCTTGCTCTTCTTTAACCAAGATAAAGATGTGAGCAAGTGTCCCAGGGTGCCGTATAATCGCTCGCTGATATGAGCCATATGGACCGAGGTCTTACAAACAGGTGAATCTCAGAGTTTAAGTAAGCCGCCGGCTCTGACCTACCATCGTTCTCACCGAGACCTAGAGAGGATTTCGTTTATGAACAAGTCTGATGAGCTCAGATTAACAGTCACACGGTTTTCATTCGCCGAGGCTATGACCCCCACCCGGGCCGGGGGCAGATTTAATCTAATAGGGCCAATGCTAGAAAACGATCCACGACATCCTCTCCAAAGAGGAATGGGGTTATCTCCATTCATCTGTGACAACAACGGACGGTTCCCGATTAATGAGAAATCCGTGCCCAATCAAGAATTGGATTTATAGACATGAGATTGACTTTGAGATTACCATGCTTTTTTTTGCTCTGAAAGTGACTTTGAGCTGCTCCAGCAAAAGCATTACTGAATATTTAGAGATCTGTGCAACCTTATTTCTTTTTGGAAAGAGCTACTGTGGGGGCGAGTCAAATGCGCCAGTGACATCCATTGAGAGATAGTCTGGAAATGTCACGGTTAAATCATATTCTAAAGGGCATCCTCAACAACATAAAAGATGCTGTTAAAAGGACAAAAATAAGCCATGAAATCAAAATCGCTCCTGTTTACTTTAATACAAGTTTTTGGTCTTGTTGGGAAAAGATTTATTTAATGCTCGTTATTCAAAAGAAAATAGTTTTTCTTTATAAACTTTCATCCAAATGCAATAACTCACTCCTCTCCTCTCAAACGACCTTTGCTAAGCCCCGTCTTAAAAAATCATACCTTGCTGTCCTGCCATTTTGCTAATGTCAGTCTGTGGAGGATTTGCGTGGTTGGATAGCTTGAAGCGTACTTTTATTGTAATTGCCCAAGAACACCGATCCCCCGTAGACTTCTCTCAGTAAAGAGTAAAAGCTTGTTTGTAAATGTCATGCAAGTTAGCAACAGTAACCAAGAAGGGCGGAGCTTAAAGGGTCAATTGCAAGAATAATGACAGGTTTGTAAAACACATTTCCGTCACCAGTTTGAGAGCAAGAGAGAACGGAGCAAGAGAGAGAGAGGTAGAGAGGCCAAAGGAGCAAGTGGTAATGAGAATGAGTAAATGATGATTATAAATGACCTCTATTTAACACCTGTGCTTCTGGGGCTAAATTTAGTCCAACTTCTGCCATGACTGTCAGTGAAGTGCATCTGAAATACCACAGAGCCCGACAGACAGACTCAACGATATTTAGTAGCTTTCATTTCAATAGAGCTTTATACAATACAGACTGTGTCAAAGCAGCTTCACTGTGATTTATCATGCAGACTTCTGAGTCCATAATTGACTGTTATTTTCCTATTTATCATGTGATCATGGTTAATCAAACGCGATTGTCATACACATTTATTCAGTAAATCCGGTTTTGTGATTAGTAGTAAATCTCCGTCACCTGCTTTCCCGTGGAGCAGCATTTACAACAGAGCCGTAGTTCTCTGATAAGCTATGCAATATCACGTTCATAATCTATAATCGTACAATTATGAAAACGATGAAATCGTTTGCGATAATGACAGCTGTTTGCGTATCTTCTCAGTGAACTACGTCTCTGTGTAGTAAATGCTCCTCCATCTGGGAGCACGTGAAAATACCACATTTAACAACGTTTTTACTCTTACACAGAATAATTAAGTCACACAATATTTCATTGTGTTCTAAGCAGTGACAAATGTCGATTAGTATTTAATTCTAATATACTTTATTATCCTGAACATTTTATAATAAGAACTCAAATAAACCATATAATGCCGTAGTCGTGTGTTTATTAGTCACGTCGAATCAAAGAAAGCAGTTAAATCTTCTGTTTATTTATTATTTGGGTTTTCAGCACGAGAGCGCCCTCTGACCTTTGGATGGAGATTTACTGCTAATCACAGGACTGAAAGATACGCATGACATTCACAGCTTCTGCCTAATCCCGATTTATTGCCTTTGCAATTTAATTTTGATTAATTGTGCAGCCCCAATCACGATAGAATGATAAAACAAAAGACATAGGATAAAGATAAAAATAGACAAAATGAGAGAACAAAAGAAACAGATAGAACTATAGCATTACGCAAACATGTAGAACAGAACTATTGACAAACAGGACTTAAAGCGGTCCTATTATACTTTTTCACTTTTCCCAACTTTAGTTAGTCTGTAATGTTGCTGTTTGAGCATAAAAAACAATATTTGCAGTTACAAAGCTCATAGTCCAATTCAGGAGATATTTAATTGAACAGAAATCACTTTTCAAAAACTAGAACGAAAGACTTGTTTGGAATACAACACATATTTCCTGGGATTTGTGATTTCACAAATATTGACGAATGGGATGATACCTGGTTGAGCTGCACTACAGAAGATGTCTGAGACACGCTAGCTTTCCCAAAGCAGATGAACGTAGAGTGCTTACAATCATACGGTTTAAATCGCGCTCAAATTGAATTGATTTTGACGCAATTGATTTACTCAGTGAGGATTTTTTTCTACATTTTGCACACAATCTGGATCGCAGTGCTGCTGATTGGCCGACCTCGTGCACAACAAGAGATGTTCCTGAGCACTAGGGAAGCAGATCTACTTCAGAGCGAACGCCTTCATTATTGAAAAGCTCTGTTCAGGAGAGACAGGCTGTGCAGTCGTGGGGGAATCCGAAGGTGAATCCATGAATTATGGCGCGTCTACCTAACCCACACTGCATGGTCATGGAGAAAGTGGACTGACCTGGGACGAGGCCAATCCAATGCGCCTGAACTGTGAGCTAAATAATTCATTGTCACCCTGGACTCTGTGTCAGCAGCTCTGGTTTATGAGATGATATTTATGGAGGAAGACGGGTCTGTTTATGGTGAGGTACTTAACACTGATCTAAAAGTAGCTTTTAATTGGTGTCTAAACTGAGGTATTACACAGGAACTTGTGTTAGAAGCCACATAGATGTACCAACCCATTATGAAGGTGAAAATCTGAAAGGAGCTGATATGTTAATACCAGTCATAATAAAAAGAAATAAAGTGATGCATACAACATGGAGAAAACAACAAAACAACTATAAATCTTTTAAAAGAATGAATCTGCAAGACTGTGTTCAGCAAGAAATTGCAGCATGTTGAGTCAAAAGAGAAAGAATCTACTAAAGATGTAAACCAGCTTCATCATTCTGCTGTGAGCGTTCACATCTCGGTGTGAGCCAATGCTCGCGGCTGCTAGAAACGGTGCAAAGGATTTCTGCAGCACTCACCTTCAGACATTGGATCCAGGAAACTATTCATGAACCGAACATCCATCAAAACGCAGGATGTCTGTGTACTTGGCTTTGCTGGTTAAGAACTCAACCACTCATGCGAGACAGATCTGTTGCATACAGCCAAAATCTTCCTAAATCAGAAACTTCCAACTCCAACCTGAACCACATTCATTTGTGAAAATAAATATGCTTTTGCTGTGTAACTTCAGTGTCAAGTCAAACTTGAATTAAAGGAACAGTTCACCCAAAAATGTTATTTATTGGAACACCCTCAATGCCATCCACGATGTGGATGAGTTTGTTCCTTCATCAGATTTGGAGAAATTTAGCATTGCATCAGTTGCTCAGCAATGGATGCTCTGCAGTGAATGGGTGCCGTCAGAATGAGCGTCCAAACAGCTGATAAATACATCACAATAATCCACACCACTCCAGTCCATCAGTAAACATCTTATGAAGCATTAATATTGCTATCTATAGTGAAAAAGTCATCACTTGATTTAGGAGAGAAATATGCACAGATTAAGTACGGTTTATGAGCCAAAAGTGCTTCACAAAATGTTAACTGATGGACTGGAGTGGTGTGGATTATTATGATGTTTTTATCAGCTGTTTGGACTCTCATTCTGACGGCACCCATTCACTGCAGAGGATCCATTGGTGAGCAAGTGATGGAATGCTAAATTTCTCCATTTCTCAAACTGATGCACATTTCGGATGGCCTGAGAGCGAGTACATTTTTAGCAAAGTTACATTTTTGGGTGAACTATTCCTCAAGACAATCTCACTTGATATTCAGCACAAATGCACATTCAACGTCATCACCTCTTAGACACTTCTCACAACCCGATCCGATTCCTTACAGATAGAATAAAATCGACCCCACACTTTTGTTCTTAAAGAAAGCATCACTTCTTCAGTATTTCCCTGAGAAATGTGTCAGATCACAGAAGAATAATGAGTTCAGACTAAAACTCCCCGAACACCATTCCATCGAAAACCTAGAAACCTGAGCGCTGCAGACTTCAGGTCAGCCCAAGACGGCAAAGCATTGACGTGGGTTTAACTGCTGAATCTTCGGAGGCCGGATTAGTTGACATCTCTGTGCGGCGGAGGCATTTGAGTGACTCAGATGAATAGGGCAGAAACGCTGGATTACCATGCCATTACAATGCTAATAGATTTCAAGGTGGGTCGCAGCCATGACAGCGAGACACCGGCATCGCGCCGCTCAGAGGGATTCGATTAATAACCAAATTAATTTACAGCAAAGGCTGCCATAACATGAGATCTGATCCTCGGAGATGCTCGCCAGAGAAAAGAGTAAGCGTGTGTAAGTAAGTGGGGGTGGAACGTGAGAAAATAAGCATACAAAAACACATTCTCGCCTGTGTTTCTTGAACCACTTTGGTCACACGGGGTGAACACGAGTCTCATTCAGAGAAAATGAACATGCTCACACACTCCAGGCCAGAGTGTGTACCAGCGAGACACTTGATATAGCCTCCAGCAAACAAACTCTGCCAGGACATGTTCAAGAGCTGTAACACACACACACACAACTCTTCCAGGACAGAGTGACTGGCACAAATCCTATGGCTTGTCAGAGATAAGGTTACAAAACCAATATTGTCCTACGCATGGTTATCTCATAGCCTGGAGTAACTTTATTACACATGCATTTACTGCAGGAAATTCAGCGCTGGTTTAGACAAGGTGATCCCAACCTTTGCAGACATTCACTGATTATAGCCAATGATTGGAGTTTGGTGCATGAAAATGCATAATCTCTCTCTCTCTCTCTCTCTATATATATATATATATATATGAATGAATGAATAAGAAATAAATAAACATACATATATACATACACACACATAAATACATACACAAACACAAGAAAAAAAAATTTGTCTACACATATATGTGCACATACACAAGAAATATACATACATAAATATTATATTTAGATGACATAACATAAATAAGTATTAAATATAAATAAAATAAAAATTAGGTGGCATTTAGATGTTTTAAAGCTGCGGTAAGGAACTTTTGACGCTCTAGCGGTTAATAAACAGAACTGCTTGCGTCTTGCGGAAGAACATTGTAGCCGGAACTACTTCTCTCTGTTTATGTCTATGAAGAATCACAAAGGTACTGGGTTACTCCGCCGCGGTATCCCCGAAGCAATCTAAAATAGTCCGAATATAAACACTTATTATAGGTGCACCCTAGTGATTCAGGACAAGCTAAAAACACGGTTTGGAAAATGGATTCATGGTGTACTCGCTTATTATGTTCATTTTTCTACATTTTGAACACAAACAAAGTTACGGACCGCAGCTCTGATTGGTTGTTTCTTAACGGGAGCGATGGATTTCTGCAAATGACAATAGGACACTGGGAGGAGCCAGAGGAGCTTGATTTTTACACAGATTATCTGTCTCATATTCTACTGCCAGGACATAATGACACGTTTAACAAATATATCAAAAATATTTTTTTACAAAAGTTACCTACTGCAGCTTTAATATAATGCCACATGCAAATTGTTTTAAATTTAAAAAACACTGGACTGATTCCCAAAAACCGAATCAAATCCCGTAGAATCAAACTCCGACTGTGACCTGAATCAGCTGAACAAATGACTTCTTAAAGCCTCATCATAACTTGACAAAGAGTGGCAGCCGATTCAGCAGAGTATAATAAATGAGATGTAGCTATATTAGCAGGGAAGGCGGGCCTGGAACTGAAAGGACGATCATTTACTGTATGACAGGTCGAGAAGGAGCTGTGTTTTTGGACGCAGCAGAGCCATTTCTCCTGGCCTGTCTGGGGCAGGGTTATTAATTAGCACTGAAGGGAGAATTAATGTGTGCTCGGAGTGAACTCTTTTGGCGACTCGAGACTGAAAGAGCAGGCGAGGAAGAAGCGTGGCAGTATGCGTGAAGAAAGTAGTTCGCAGAAGATCTCTGGATGCCAATAAAAACCTCTACGCTGACAGAAGGACGGCAGCACGCAGCAGGGGTCTTCATTAAACGCTGACGCCGAGCAAGAAACGCCACTGGATTCCTTCATAAATAAAGCATCACAACTGCTCTGAGATCAGACAACAACAAAGAGCGTTTCTATGCATTCTGGAGATTCATTTAACACACATAGTTATTACACATTCAGAAAAATCTAACTATCATGAAGTTTTCAGACTAAATGGCAATCACTTACTGATGCAATATAGTCTGCCTGTATATCAATAAACAAACAGATGCACACATAACCAAAAGGAGACTTCAAGACTCCTCCAATCTTTCTCAACCCAAATTGAGAGCATCAAGTTGAGGTTTTTCCACCAAGGACAGTGTGTATTATTCATCCTCAAATAAATAAACCAGGGGCAACAGCGCTGCTAAAGGCCCCAGATACTGTAGCTCACAGCGTATCAAAGTAAACATTAGACCCAGAAACACACCGGCAAAATAGAGACATACATTCAAGCTGCCTGTATCAATCTGTGTGATGGGAAGAAATAACGTCTTGACAAATACTATCATGTCCGGTGAGAAATACCTACCGCATTTCTACAATAGCTGACTACACAAAACTCTGATGGGTTTTCATGCCTTTTTGCATGCATCTATTACAGTACGTCTCGAAGATCCGTCTAGTCAACAATGGGGTGTAAATGTGAGGATTCAGAAATCTGGAAGAGATAACATTCAATAAAGCAAGGCTACTAAACGTTATTTTATTTTGCACTGTGCTTATCAACATCCCTTAATCATGGTAAAAAAAAAAATTATTCAGCAATTTGATTCACTCTGTAGATCAAGAGGTTTCATAAACAGAAAGCAACAGTAATATGATAAAAGACTGAAAAATATCAATAATAAATATTTTAAAAGTGGCTCTAAAAAGTCAAAAGTTGAATAACAATAATAATTATTTTTTTTAGAAAAACGTCTCTTAAAAGTAATTTTTTTTTAACAATTTGAGGAGAAATTATAAGTAAATAAATGTATATTACTATTATTAATATTAAAAAACATTTAGGGAAAAATGTTTCTAAACAAATAAAAATACAAAAAAATATTGAATACAAATAATAACAAAACTATTTTGAGTAGAAAAGTGTCTTATAAACAAAAGATAAGATTTTTTTTTATAATAATAATAATAATAACAATAATAATAATAAATAATTGATAAGTAAAAACATTATATACATATATATATATATATAAAATAATGTATACAATTAAAATTCAAGTTTATAATAATAAAAATAATAATAATAATAATGAGTATAAATATCTTCTTCCAGGTAGTTTCTTAGCTTAGCTGTAGGCTGCTTACAAATGCTTCAAAGTGTCTGATCCGATCGGATTTTACAGCCGTTTTATAAGGGATAAATATTTATCTGTTTGCTTTGGAATCTGACCGAACGTTCCACAGCACTGACATCAAGAAGCTCATCAGAATTCCGCAGCGCTCCCAAATAAGGGTCAGTCCATCTCGAGCGAAACAGAACGAGCCTGAGATGTGGGTTTGGCTTCATCTTGTTCTCTCAGAGCTGCTGCTCACTCAAGTGCTTCTTCATGCCGCTCCGAAGCCAGCTCTATTTTCCCAGCGACTGCACCCGGCAGGAAAAACACAGGTGGATAAAGAGAATCAGGCTCAAGTCCAGAGAGAGAGCTGCTGTTGGGAAAGAGGAGGCGCTGGGGTTCTCTCATCGTGTGACTCCACCATCCAAACAAAACCACTAATCTGATCATTTAGAGACAGACAGAGAAGAATGAAAAGCAGAATGAGGGAAAGGCGGATCGGAAAGATCCTGTTTCACCATTTGTGAGGTAAACGTTCACGGCCAACTGTTCAACTCCAGACAGAATAAAACACACCACAACATGAACTTGTGACTGAAACTGAAGGTTTACGGATGGGTCTTGTTAACAATCTTTTTTTTTTTTTTCAAATAAAAAATCATTTTACTATAATTAATATATATATATATATATATATATATAACTTATTTTAACTTCTGTTCTAAATGTATTTATTTAAACTATCACAGTAAATGTTAAAAAAGCTCTCTCTCTCTCTATATATAAAACTATTTAAACATTATTATATTAAATATTGTTATTATTATTATTTATATAATGAAAGTAAACCAAGCCGGTGTTCCAGAGACTGTAAAGCAGAAATGTCGTAATAATTCAATTAACGCCCATCCGAGCTAGAAAGTCTCCATTAAGATTACTTTTCTAGGTGATTGTGCTTCTGGTTATGTATTACCAAAACAATTCCTTTGCATAAACACTACTTCATCAACCTTTTTTTCAGGATTCTTGCAATATTGTGTACAAATAACTAAATTATTGTCAATTACAAAGCACGTAATTCTGTCCTATATCTCTGTGGCTATACTTCCAATACTAAAAACGGTGTTATTGCATTGTCCCATTCCCCTCAGTTTTGAGTCAGAACGATTTTCATCAAAAATGATGGCAATCAACATTAACGCTGCGGTCAATAGAGCTCAACTTACACTTAACCTGAAGAGTCTCCTGAGCTATAAAAGAGCGATCTCTGAGCAATAACATTTTCAAATCATTGTGTGTGTGTGTGTGTGTGTGGGAGGGCTGCAAGGCTCCTGCTGAGGATGTGAACAGCTCTTAAAGTGGGATGATTACAGAACACCTGCTCTGATGGTATGAGAGTGTGTGTGGTCCGCCATCATCAGCTGCACCAACACAAGCACTAGAAGGAGATACTAGTCTGGAAAAGAGTCCCACAGAACAAGACCGACGGAGGGATGCAGAAAATAGTTTTAGGGACACACAATGTTCAAATTCTTGCTCATTCTGAAAATAATAATAATAGTGTTCCTGTAGCTCAATTGGTAGAGCACTGCGTTATCAAGCGAAAGGTTGGGGGTTCGATTCCCCGGGCACTCATGATATGTAAAAAATGATAGCCTGAATGCACTGTAAGTCGCTTTGGATAAAAGCGTCTGCTAAATGCATAAATTTAATTTAATTTAATTTAATATATTAATTTAAAAAGTAAAAAAAAAAAAAAGTATATTATATATATATATATATATATATATATATATATATATATATATATATATATATAATTATTATTTAATTTATTTTTATTTATATTAAATATTGAACTACAAATAAAAAAAAATTGGCAATAAATAAATGAAAACACACAGAAACATAAAAAAGATCAATAAATCAATCAAATTTAAAATCAATAAAAATCTAATCAAGACTTACTTTCATATAGGCATTTCATAATAAAAAAAAACAATTCATAAAATCTAATAGAACTGATAATAATAATAATTCTGATATATTGAGCGTCATTAATAAGTCAAGTCGCCAGACAGATAGATTTAATTCCTAAACCATATATGACAGACTTTCTTTGAATGCACTGGTTCATTTTTCTGAATAACTGAAGTAAATTGGGACTCAAGCTCAAAAATGATAAAAAGGCATCATAAAAATATGCCTTGTCAAAAAACATAAAAATAAGGCAACTACGAAAGGATTTCCCGAGGCAGAAACACCATATTAGAACGTATAGGGACAGCGAAGAGCAACATTTGTGAAATATGCCCTAAATTTCGATCTGTTCCTCACATAAAGCTATCATATAACTTCAGAAGACTTGGAATACAGCACACGAGTCAAGTACATACTACTTCTGAGATACTTTTATGGTCCTTTTTTAGTAATTCCAGAGCTGAAGTCTCCAGCCTCTTTCTCTCTCAAGAGAGACGCATGAGAATAGCACTGCAGCGACTGATGTTCAGCAGCCCCTCCAGAGTGTGTGTGTGTGTGTGTGTGTGTGTACACATGAAGCAACCCACACATATGTAGTCTCTAGCGTCAGCTCACAGCTAGCTCTCATTCCTTGGGTCTTTTAAAGTGAGGCCCATCACAGTGGAGCTGCCCTTTTCTCATTGATTTAGGAGCTTGTGTTCAGTGGCTTCAGAAGGAGAAAGAGGTGGGGGTGTAGGACGGGTTTACACCGAACATCTCAGCAGCAGAGAGACGCTGACAGACAAAAGCCCTTCAGAGAGAACACAATACAAACACTTGGCTTCACAAAGCAGATTGAGCTGTACCTTCACGACAGGAAACCAAGTCTCATTGGATGGGTCTGAACTAGCTGATGGCTGATAAAGACATGGAAGGCAAGACAGTGGGTTTTACTGTGTAAAGGATACTCTCAGGCAACGAGGGGACAGACAACAAAATTCAAAACCTGGAGCAGTTCAAGAACTAAAAACTACATCTATACATTTAAAGGAATAGTTCAATGAAATTTAGCTGAACATGTATTCGCCCTCAGGCCATCCGAAATGCAGATGAGTTTGTTTCTTCATCAGAGCAGATTTGGGGAAATGTACCATTACATGCTTGCTTACCAATGGATGCTCTGCAGAGAATGGGTGCCGTCAGAATGAGAGTCCAAACAGCTGATACGAACATCACAATAATCCACACCACTCCAGTCCATCAGTTATTATTTTGTGAAGTGAAAAGTGGCAGAATGTGCAATTCAAACCATTGCTTCTAGCAAAAACACAAGTCTTCTATCCATAATATTGCTTTCTCCAATGAAAACGCCATCTCGCCTGAATCAGGAGAGAAATATGCACTGATCAAACGCAGCTTGTAAGTGAAAGACTATCCAAAACATCTCTAAACAAACATGAGGGTGAATTTTGATTACAACATGAGATGGACGTTCCCAATGGAGGAAGTGTTATTATGAGTTATAGACTCTTATTTTGGCCAGAAACTATGGTTTAAAGGTTAAAACTCCTTAATGATAGATTTGTGTCTTACAAACATGCAACTCTTTACTTCTAAAGATGTTAATTGATGGACTGGACTGGAGTGGCGTGGTTTATTGTTTGGACTCTCATTCTGTCGGCACCCATTCACTGCAGAGCATCCATTGGTGAGCAAGTGATGCAATGCTACATTTCCCCAAATGTGTTTTGATGATGAAACAAACTAATCTAGCCTACATCTTGAATTGCCAAATGTGTGTTATTTGGATGAATTATTCATGAATTATTAAGTCAAGTTTTGCAATGGGCTATACCTAGATAACAGGGTAGCCCTGACTTTTATGTGTTGATTGTGTTGATTTTGAGGAAAATATGCAGAATGAATTTAAAAACTATAGTAAAACATGGTAAATTGAACTCTGAGTACTCTTAGCAAACAAATTAGCTAAACAAACAAGCAAACAAACATGCAAGGATCACACTTTATAAAACAACAGTGAAACAAAGGCGACAAACAAAGGCGACCTATTAGCATGTCTGATATATAAAAGCTGTAAGAGAGAGAAAACTGCAAAGCAAATCACATGCACACCTTCATGCATGCATGGAAGCCTACACGTGAATGGTATTCTGAGATGAGAAGCCAACCAAAGTATCAACAGGAACACATTCTTGCCTCTTTTAAGAAGACCACAGCTAACTGGGAGTATGGTTCATGTTTTGGTGCATATTTAGTGCTGCAGACATGATCAAACCACCAGAGATCAGACATGTTAATACCAAGTGTAAACCTCAGTGTACGGACTATCAGCATAAAAACATAGATGCTTCCCATAAAGCCCCAATATTCTTCAAAGAACAAAAGTGTGCTGGTCTCCAACTCCGCACCCTGTTATTCTTCAGAACAAAGGCTTTTAAAACAACACCAATTAACACTCACACCTCAAAGCACTGCAAACCCGTAGGGACTCAACTAATAAAACAAAGTTAATAATCCCACACTTTCTCTTGCCGTCTTGTGCCTTTGTTTCCTACCTGACCGCCATCATTAGCCCGAGAAGGTTAAACGGGTTCTAGGAGTCCCAGAGGAGCCCAAACTGGGTCAGCGGTGAATATCTGTTCGATACAGGCTCTGCGCTGCAGGTTTTGTAAAAATTGTGCTGAGTCTCTCCGGTTGTGATCTGAACAATCTTTGATTACTTTTTATTTTCAGGCAAATGTAAATTAAATTCCAACAGCGCAGCGAGCGCGCATCCTTAATTAAAACACAGCTGAGGCATTAGGAAATAAATAACTGATTCCAAGCAGAACAAGGAAAACAGTAAATTACACACACTTTAACAGCATGCTTTCCTCTGCACTTTTACAACTGCAAATTCACCTCGTCTAAAGTCACCATCTAAACTATGGTTGCAAAAATAATTTGAGAGTTTGGTGTGATAACTTAATAACAAACTCATGCAGACAAGAGCTGGAGGTGACTGTCAATAAAAATCTTATCCCAGCCTAAAGACCCATTCCTCCTAGAATATCTCAAAAATACATTAACATCCAGAATGGATTTTTAAAGTGTGGAACACATTCTGAAAAGGATTCCCATGATGCATTATTGCTACAGTTGTCATACAGACTTTGCTATTCTTCCAGAATTAGAACAATTATTCAAATTTTATAGTTATCGTCCTTAGTGCAAATAAGTCTTAGAACAATAAAAATGTAAAATATAAACCACATCACCCATTATGCACCATGCGATTATTCCGACTCGTCAAAATCTCCAGTAGCACCAACACACACGGATTGCTAATTTGAAGAAATCATGCTTGCGTTAAAAAGTTGGTTGAACTTTGTTGAACTACTTTTAAATTAAAAACGGGCTTTTACATGTTTATTTTAGATCGGTGTGGCAGCAGCGTAAAATAAGTAAATAAATCAATAAATCCACTGCTCTCTTGTCTCCTCTGAGGCTGGGACTCAAATACAGAAGAGATAACATGCTTTGTGTTAGAACTGGTACACCATTGTCGCTTGCGAAAACAGAAAACTTGCAGATTAAGGAGTGGTGATGTTATAATGAGATCCCTTGTCTACGTCATGGGGAGAGCAAAATATGACTGGCTCGTTTTTCCACAAGCTTGCAGAGAAAGGCTTACCCAAACAAATTTACACATTTTCTGGGTCGGTAGATCCACCGGGTGCCCAATAATAGGACTTGGACGTAAAAAGTCACCATTAGCACTTTAAAGCCCAAATTTGGACTAGTATATATAAGTACACTACTAGTCTACTAGTTTAAGGTCTGACTGTGTGTGTGTGTGTATGTGGATGAATGGTTTGGAAAAGACCAGCAAACAAAAGTGCTGTCTCCATTTCAACTAGAAACAAAAAAAGGAACAGGTGGACAGGGAACAACTGGATTTTTTTTTTTTTTTTTTTTACTTGGTTTCTTTTTTAGCGTAGGTCAAAGGAATGATCTCATATCAAAAATAATCTCTAGGTGGAGCTCATGCTGGGTGGATCATGAAGCTTAGGACCTAGCTGTCTATGGCTTCGTTTTCATCTCCATCTCGGTTTTTTATCCTTTACTTCTGATTCTCACCTGTCTGCGACTGCCCCTTCCATTAGTTTCCAACTCTCTTCCTCCACGCCGTTCCTTTTATCTCTTCTCAGCAGGCGCTCAGAATGGCTTTAAACAAACGTATGCTCAAACTCTCTGGATGGGAGGGAAAAAACACATCCTGGTCCTCAAAGCGAGCAGAATAAACTACTCAGGGACTGTTAATAAACTGACATCTCTGTTATCTATCACTGTCTTCATCGCAAAATTGCACTTGGAAAGTAAATTGTTTTTTCAGTGGATAAATCCATCATAACAAAAAAAGAACCGCAATGAAAGAGAGACATTGTAGCTTGAGGGTTTGAAAGGAGGGCTACATGTGTGTCGGGGTCTAAAGAAACCAATACTTGGGTGAGACCTTGGAGAGCCATTAATCAAAACATCTATGATTCAATGATGAAAATAAATTGTAAAGAACGAAGACCATTTTTACATGTTAGTGATCCTAAGATGCTACGAAGGGAAAAACTCATGCAAAAATGATAATTCTGACATCATTTATTACTGTACGAAGACAAAAGGAAAATATCTGAAGTATGCCGAGGTTCAAAAAAACACTGGATTCACTTTTATTTATTTTTTTCAATTGAAACACTTCTTAATATACTTTGTACTGCAGAAAGTTAGTCACATGGGTTTACTAGAAATGAGGGTGAAAAAGAGAGACAATTTTCATTTCTTGGCAAACTAACCCTTGAAGGCCGTTTCACATGCCTTGCATCAGAGATTCAACAGATTTACCAAGTCATTTTAACCACAACAAGGTTAAAAGTGTAGCGAATAATTGGTTCAAAAGTTATGGTTACTCCACAGAGGTCAATGAAGCTTGAGTCACGCGGAACAGCCCTCACAACGCATTTGAAATGTAGAAAATGAGTCATTTCAATTTAATAGAAGTATATTCTAATTTAATAACTGGAAGCCAAAAGGAAAGCTTAGTTAAACAACCAATGAGGCGTCATCCACACAAGATGCTTCCTGAAAAGTCTGAAAAAAAATAGACTTTCCTCTGGCAATAACGTTCCTAGAGTAGAGGGCACCAGTGACAAAGTCTGTTCAATTCATCATTTGCATTTCAAGAATCTCAAAGTCGCATTTGCAATTCCCAAACTCAGGCGAGGCTGCAATATTTTCGCTGCTTTTGACGCCCACGTAATCTAACGAAAAGACTATGACTCACAGCTCCGAGAGGCTCTCCTCTGAGGATTCTGGGTGAGATATGCTAGAAAGGAAGGTTAACCACTATAACTGAGGTTTAGAATAATCTGCATTTAAAAGCGCAGCTTCTATTTCCCCGTCGATGTGTGTATAAACAGGCCCTTGGCTTTCATTAATACAGCACATCCTGAAACGACACCGGAGTTTCACGGGACAAAAGCGAGTCTCCGAACCCCTCCAGACAACTAACAGAATTGGTCACGGCCAATCATTCTCTTTCTCGCCGAGGTTCCGGATAAACATCGTGGCCATCAATCACAGCCTCGGCTATGGAAAAGGGGAAAATTAGGGGAAGCGAGTGCTTTCCGCAGGTCACCAGGGAGCCGTGCGAGTCGTTAAATTCCCCCCATCGCTTTTCAATTACATGCCGTATTTCACCGTCAGGGCCAATATGATGACAGAGATCGTAACAATGAATTCAGGAAGAATACAGTCAACAGATTCAAAACTCTGCTGGCGGCTCAAATATTATGTTACACAGGAAGACAGCATCTTACACCAATAAGGTAATTCTAAAGATTTCACAAGACAAACAGAGGAAAGTATTGCACTTTTTGTAAAAAAAAAAAGTTGCAAACACAATGGAAAGTATTACAGTTGCATTAACTTGCGATGGACTGTGATTTGGATAATACTTAAGAAACGCCTCTCTTAGTACGCCTCAAAATGCTAATTATGAGAAAGTATTATACAGCCAGGGTTTTTTATTTGTGTGTGTGTGTGTTCTTCCTCCCTGGGTAGGATGGTTAAGGTTTAGGGTTAAACACGATAAGGACATTTTATTGTATGTGGATCAGTTCGATGTAAGTGTATTTTATGCTGTCTTGACAAAATGCCAATGAAAAAGATTGGAAATAGAAATTAGGCAATTGAGAATTGTATTTGTGTAAATTTATCATAAAGACATTTTTATATGAAGCACTGCACTGAAGTTAAAACAATTTAAGCAAAAACTATAAACTCCACATCAATTTGTCCACTGAAGTGGTGTAAACATTGTTCATTAAAAGCATTCTTAGGCAAAAAAATAATGCTGCATTCTAAGCAAATCATACTTCAATGAATAATTTACACAAATTCAAGTTGATGGATGAGGTCCATTGCATGCCCTGTATTTCTAGCTCTCACAGTCTTATTTTCACGTCAAATTTTAAAGCATCTAGTCTTATTCTCATTTAGGCCAAAATAGAGACTCTTTCAACCCCTTTCTACACACACACACACACACACAGTACAGACGCCCACCCAGGGCCATATTTACACAGGCAGTTCAGACAGATGAACAGCTTTTCCTATTGGCTTCCTGCATAACGCACAACAGCTTCCCCAAAGGAAAACTCATCAATATAACCCTCTGTGACCCTGAGCAAACCTCTGAAAACACAAAGAGAACATCACTAAAATCACCAGCTCCAGAAATACGTGAAACAAAGTTCAACCGTCAAAAGGAAGTTCAAGTCCAAATCAATCAACACAAAAACAATGTCCTATTCTACTGAATATTTGTTAATGTCAAAATGAAGACATTGTTTAGGGTCCGTTTCAGATAATTGAGCTTTAAATTATGCCAATAGTTAAAGAAATAATTTAATACTGAAAAAAAAAAAACATTAAAGCCATAATATCAAATATTGGGAGAGATGAAGACACGTTGGAAGGGTGATCTTGACCTTCAACCTCAACATCTCAGTTCTCTTTCAAAACTAAATGTTTTGGGAGGGAAATGCACATTCAGATCTGACACCATTCTGATTTAAAACCCGCTTTACGCCATCAAATCAATTAATACGAGATAAAAATCAAGCCTCACTCTACATTTTCTCGTCAAATTTGAAGTGAACGTTGTTTAAAGGGAACTTTAATGTGCTTCATTACGGTTTATTCTATATAATAGCCAGCAGATAATCAAGGGCATAGCTGGGGTCTTAGCAAGTAGAGATTTGAAGTCCACTTCTCCAAGATTTATTTAGACCACATTCAGAACGGGACAAACTATCCACTGGCTAATGCTCAGTCACCTGCTCTGCCCTGAGGGAACACTTGAACCGAAGACCCTGGTGTGTTTAGTGCTCCATTTGTGCCCCTTAAAAAAGGAGCACACACACCACACACACTGTAACCTGCCACTATCAAGCTCTGAATATCGTGTGTGTGTGGTGTGTGCGTGAGAGAAAGTGAATAGCAGGAATCTTGGTTAATTATCACCCGCCTGCTGTCACAACCATCAGTCTCAGTGACAGCACTGCTGCCAACAGCACACTCGCAGGCTTATTAAAGCGCATGTGCGTCTGTGTGTGTAATTGATGCATGCACAGCAAGGACGATGCCCTAAGAGCCCGACAGAATACAGCCAATGATTAAATCACGTCCCGGCCTTCATATACGCCACAGACAGACATTACTCGCTAACGGCGGGGCGAAGAAAAACACACAATTTATGCATTTCATCCAGGGGAAGGGTTAATCAGTGTCCCCTGGGAGACGTTCACGGAGTCGCTGCGTGTTTGATGGATGTGTCCTGCCAATAAAACTCCATGTATATACTCCATGTACTCCTGACATGCCTTCAATCATGTCTAATTTAGCAAAAACAGCAATTTTCTTTCAGACGCGAGTCTACATACAGTGGCGGACGCCTGCTTCCGAGATAAACCCTGCAAAATATTTGCAATCTGCTGCTACTTGAGGATGAAATTAATTGGCTTCCTGACAACGCAACGAGGAAAACAACACTATCATTAAATTAATTCCCATCAGCAGGCACTCTGCAATCTGTGCTGCTGACATTCATAAAATACTACAAATACTTGCATGATTATTTATTCAATTGAATAATTCTTTCAGCATTTGGACCAATATTAAGTTAGTTATGGAGAGTTCAAGCTCTATTTTTAATCACTATTTTATGACTTACCTCTTTTAGGTGCACAGCAGGAGGAAATTCCAGTTTGAAAGAAATCGACTTCATCAAAAAGTATTTTACATATCAGAGGGATGGCAACAATTAGTTGCTTCTTATCACAAAATTTAACTCAAAGGAAAGAGCAGGAACACTAGGTCTAATACTAAGAACAAGAGCAGAAAGTTCTCCCAAAAATGGGCCATGATGTTCAAAAACCAACAAACAAACCAGAGCCTCAGGCAAACGGTCCACATGGAGTTACTAACTTTTTAATAATTCCACAACAATTTGCACCTACTTGGGTTTCAAACTCTGCTCCACATCACCAACATCAACCTCTTTTAGAGTCAAGTAAAGCCCGTCTCATCCCTGACGAAAAATAGAGCAACTCTTCCCATAAAGCTAATGGGGAGGAAAGGCTGGTTTATCATAAGCCAGTCATCTTCGAGCCTGGATGCCCTTTATTGCCTTTCGGTAAAGCAGAGTGCAAAAGAACATTAACATAAGCTTGGCTTCCCTTTTAAATGCATCATTTGTAAGAGGTAAGACACATGAAGATTGGTTCAGATGGGGATTGTGGCTTCGCTTTTGAGGTGTGAAAGAAATAATCGAAGCACGGTGGGCTACAAACTACAAAGAATGTCATTAGCTTGCTCTCAATCACTTTAGTCAATGGATGCACCCCAATGCGGCGCATTTTCAGAATTTTAAAATGAACATTTCAGTGCAATGAAAATGTTCAATGGCTAATCTAACGACGTGTGTTTTTGAGTTAGAGTGAGGTCATCCATTAAATTAGGCCAAATTGTCAGGACCTATACATGTCTAACTACTTTACAGGCAGGTTTCTGCAGAAGAAAGGCAGTAATTTGCCGTTCCCTACAGAGACTAAGTGAGCTGATATCAGCGGGAGGCAGCTAGCATGTGGCCTGGAGAACTGGAAAATTCTCTCCATGGTTACATCACCCTCAAACCCACCAATCAGAGATCAATTACCATGTCAGCCCATTGCTTTTACTTTTCGAAAGGCCAGCCTCAAAAGACATGGCTCTATCGGGAAGTCAGTTCTGTGAGGGGGTGAATATTGTTATAACTCATCCATTTAAAATTTTCAAGCCTTAAAGTTCATGCATTATTAAGGGCACGGCCTTGAGTAACAGGTGGATTGCTTCTGCGGTCACTGCCGTCGAGTTAGGTGGGCGTGGTTTCAGCAACCAGCTCCCACTTATTTTGCCCATTTTTAATTATCCGGAAGTGAAGCAGGGTGATGTGCTGCCAAGATGCCAACAGCTGCCTCTGCCTACTTTAGGCTTTATAAACACTCTTTGGAAAACTATGGGTGACAACATGGACATACTGTCCATGACTTTATGCAGTCTATGGTTTATATATATATATGTTTTTTTTTTTTTTTTAAGTTAGTGAGGTCCAATAATGTTGTTTTAGACCCCACTGACTACTACTGAATGGACAAAACTCTATTCAAAATACCCACTTTTAAGTTTGAGAAAGTAAATGATGCCCAAAATGGTCATTTTCGAGTGAACTAAAGAGGTCTTTCATAGATAGATAGGTCAAAGTGGCTGCTCCAAGCTGAGACATGATACACACGATGGCTACAAGAGATATCATCACAGGTAGAGGACAAATCAGGTGGTATACAAAGCCCAGAAGGTACAACATGATCAAATTAAACCAATTAATCACCGTTTTAGAGACAGCAAAGGTTTCTCTTCCATTATTCATAGCTCCTGCTTAACCCATTGGGAAAAACAGCAGACACTTACAGAAGGGGGTGAACTGGAGACTGCTATCAACATCAGAATCTGATGCTGAGTTTCAAAGTATAAAAAAATTAGCAAAAGTACCAGAGACATAATCCATAGGGATCAACTTCAACCATGTTGAAGAGCAGTGTATTGGATTTTTGGATGATGGATTTGAACTATACAACTAGAGATGGTTTATGTCTTGTTCAGGTTCTCACAGACAGCTGTCAAGACCTTCAATCCATACAAAGCCATGTATCTAAACCTCACAGCAAGGGTCAAACACTGGGCTCCTCTCAGCAAACGCTCTCCTGACCTCATTAAAACGATGCCTTCACCACAACAGTCCTCAATCTAAACACTCTTTGCAAAGAAAGCTCCAAAAAAAGCCAAGAGAGGTGTTGGAGAAGCAAATAACAACAAGAGTTCTCTATTCATTGAGAACCGCAGAAGGAGAATCAAGAGTGACCCCGTCTTTCAGGGCTGTGACCTTTCCCAGTGAGAGGCTGAGCGTGAGGGTCCGCCTAGTCAAAGGCTATATTGAGAAGGACAAATACGTCTTCCTACTGCAAACAGCAACTCTCTTGCTGGAATTTTCCATCCTTTCCACACTCATGGATCTCAGTGGCTCACAAAACCAAACCACAAGGTTTCAACACACGTTCCAGGCTAAAAAGCATTTGCAAAATTAATTTTTAGACCTCTAGAACAACCAGATTTTTGAAAGAGATTACATTTTTGTGTTTGCAAGGAAGCAATATTATATATTATATAAAGGACAGTTTGTACCAGGGTTGGGCAAAACTCATTGGAAATGAAGAATTAGCTCCCTTTCAACTGAATCAATTTGAAAGAATTGAAGGAAGAAGTCCATCACAGGCAATGCATTCTGGGAAATGAAGTGTTTTGCCAGCACAGTCTACAAAAATTAGTTCAAAAAAATTATGAAATGTATAAACTAAATTTCTATCTGTGGCACTTAAATTATATTTACCTGTACATAAATCCTTCAAACATCAGGGTTAAAACCATTTTCAAACTTAAGTGTTGCTTTTCTAGTTAAATTTGCTTGAATGCTGCACAACCATGTACAGCGTATGTATGATGTGCATTAAGTAAAGCGGTTTTAATTGGAAAAAACCTGTGGAAAAGAAAGGATGTTTATAGCACACATAAGAAAGAAATAGAAAATTGCTTCAACATAGCCTGTATAATAC
>NW_020526568.1:20000-43165 GCF_003368295.1 Carassius auratus | reverse complement strand
TTTCTCTTTCAATGCAATCACGTCAACGATGGAAGCATCTCCTTTTTGGGCAGCTCGAATGTCTTCTAGAGGAAACAAGGGTATACTGGCCGGAAGCATATTATCATCAGTGGAGCCCAGCTGAAGAGCCGCAACCCACGGTACTTCTCTTTCTCTCTGGGCTTTATCTCCCTGCCATATGGCAGACACAACATCTGGAGGTAAAACCTCAGAGTACTCTCTGATGTGGTCCTGGAGCTTCACTGGGAACCGTGATAGGGTGTCAGCATCAGTGTTTGTCTTGCCTGGTCTATATTTTATTGTAAAATGAAAGTCGGCCAATTCACCCACCCAACGATGCCCAACAGCACTCAACTTGGCGGTACTCAGGATATAGGTAAGGGATTATTATCTGTGAATACGGTGAACGTGGGTGCGTAGTAAAGGTAATCCCGGAATTTATCGCAAATGGCCCACTTTAAGGCAAGGAACTCAAGCTTGTTAGAATGGAGGTGATAATTCTTCTCAGCGGGTGTGAGTGTCCTCGAGCCATAGGCGATAACGCGTAGTTTACCCCCTTGTTCCTGATAGAGTACCGCCCCCAGACCTTCATTGGATGCGTCGGTGTGAAGGACAAAAGGTAAATTAAAGTCTGGGTATGCCAAGATAGGAAAGGTGGTCAACATGTCGACAAGGGAAGCAACCACAGCACGGTGTTCAGGGGTCCACTGGACTGGTGTCTTGGATGGCAGCTGACCCTTTTTTATACTTTGCTTAGTTGTCCTAGTTTCGACAGATTTCTCTCCAGACGCCTCAGGACTCTCTTGAAGCTTAAACAGTGGTCGGGCTATTCGGGAAAAATCCTGAATGAAGGACCGATAGTAGCCCAAAAATCCCAAAAAGAGCTCTTACTTCTCCAACATTCTTTGGTTCCCGCTCCTTCCATTGCATCACTGCTTCCAAGTCCTTGGGATCGACTTGAATGCCTTCACTTGTAACTAGGCGCCCAACATACCGCACCTGCCGTTTAAATAATTCACACTTCTTTGGTCGTAATTTTACACCATGCTCCCGTAAGCGGCAAAAGACTCTCTTCAAATCTTTGACGTGGTCCTGAAAGGATTTGGAAAAGCAGAGAACATCGTCTAAGTAGGGAAAACAGCATTCATCCCTCAGACCACTCAACACACCCTCCATACATCTTTGGAAAGCCGCCGGCGCATTGGAAAGGCCAAAAGGAAGACGGATCCACTCATACAATCCCCAAGGCGTGCTGAAAGCTGTCAGGTGCCTGGAGTTTCTCCTCAACCAAAGCCCTGGTGATATGCACTGCCCTGGTCGAGTATGGAAACCATGAGTACTTCCCCAGGCTATCTAATAGCGTCCTGAATACGTGGAGGGGGTGACGGTCGGGGATAGTTTTGCTGTTAAGTCCACGAAAATCAACACAAAGGCGTAGGCTCTATCTTTTTTCCTTACGCAGACCACGGGAGAGGAATAAGGTGATACACGACTTTCTAATGCCAATCCATGATCTAGCAGCTTTTGAACATGTTCCTTAACCTCTCTATACAAGGGCTTTGGGGACTGCATTGTAGGACCTTTGGACTGGTGTTCATCTTTTTAAGTAGATTTTTAAGTTTGTAAGTCAGAAATGCAACCAATATCGGCTGTCATCTTTTAGGCAAAGACATCTGACTGGTCGAATAACATACATTTCGCAATCTCCTGCTCTTCCTCAGCTAGATGAGACAAGTCAACAGGAGGATGCCATTTGTCTTTGGTCATGGTGTGTGGGGTTATGCATTTCTTTCTCTCAAAGTCTTGCTCATTGAGTACACAATTGAGCTGCACACAAGTGGGCTGTATTCTGAGGCGTTGGCCTCACCGTTTATGGAGGAATGACGGGATTGGTTTAAGATCAAGTATATCTTCAAGAGTACCAAGAACGGTTTTCTTTGCAAGATAGATGTCATGTTTTGTTGAGTTCTGAATCGGGATTTTGATGCGGCTTGGATGAGCCAACAGGAACATCAACTAAAGCTGGGAACAATTCTAGACCCTCCGGGCAATGATTCTCAGGGCTCGGCTGAAACATCATCGTACCTCCACTGTTCCATCCTCGAATTCTACACTGGACTTTCACGAATCTTGCCTGAAGGGATATTTACACCTTTTCTTGCCAAAGGCGTACATTACACTGTGGCATCTCCGTGGGTCTAATGGTCTGGAGAGTGAAGACTAATGCTTGCACGGTACTGTCACTGACACTCAAAGCTTCTTTCAGTATTTCAGTTACATTAACAATATCGTCCTGATCAATGTTTGCTTTGATCATCTCCGCAATTACATTACTACCTAAAAGAGGGTAATTGCAGTCACGACTGATAAGCAGTGGCACCCTGATTGTAAGGCGCCCATGACGCTGGCTGCATATCTGAAGATCAATCTCTGCCCATCCATCAAGGGGAACCTGAGTATTATTAGCAGCAGAAATTTCAAGGGAATGATCAAATAACGATACAAGTGGCTGTATTTTTATACAGGGTAGTGCTTGTTCAAACCACGATTTGCTCACCATGGTCACTTGTGCCCCTGAATCAAGCAGCATCTGAAGAGGTACACCATTGATGGAACATGAGACCATGCATCGCTTACCAATGAGTTGAGCTACTCTTTTCTTTGGGTCTGACTGGTACTGTAAGTTTGACTGTGAGTGTTTAGGTGTTTTGACCTTTTCTCGGGGCTCATCACTGCTTAGGATCACTGGCTGCCCCTCTCCAGCGACCTCTTCCCGTTTCCCGACAACCTTCGTTGGAGACAGCCAATGGCGCGATGTCCTGCCTGGCCGCAAACAAAGCAGTGAACACAGTTGGTATTGTTTTTTTGTACACAGTCATTGCATCTACCTCTGGTCTCAGACCATGGTGGTTGTGTGCGGTCAGTAGGTGAGTGGCAGTCTTTCAGCTTCACAGCCTCAGTGGGGGTGGACATCTGGGCTAGATGCTTGGTTAAAGAAGAAACTTGAGCAGTTAATTCTTTGATCGCATCACGGTTTGCTTGCAACTCAGCGTCAACTTTTGTTGGGGTGTTCAGTTCACTTTGGGAGTGCTGAGCTGCGCTTACAGTAACTGGTCTGCTTTTACCTACTGAACCCAGTCTTTTCAATCGCCCTTCTTCTTCAGCTGTTGATTTTGTTATTTCTTCCAAGAGCAAGTCGTCACTAACCTGCATGTCTGAGAGAAAAGGTTTAAGATCACGTCTGACATGGCTGTTCCTCTCATTTAACCCCTGGTAAAGTGTGTGAATGAAAGTGCCCTGAACGAGCTCTTTGTTATAGCTAAAACCTACACTAGGTTGTTGTGACTCAAAAAGAACACGCTGCTTCAGGCCCATTATTCGGTAAAGAAACTGTTGTGGGCTTTCTTTGTCATTTTGTCTAGCACTAGTTAGCTCTTGAAAAAGTTCAGTTACATTTTTGTCTCTAATGTGGGAGCGCAGAAATCTTTTCAACCCATCAGCAGTAAGATCATCCTTATTAACCAACATCTCTCTGAATGTACCAGGTTTTGTTATCTTAAGGACTGCTCTGATAATCTCAGACTCACTGAAACCCTCCTGCAACCCTTGATCCATTTGCTTACAGAGACAATTGAAAGACATGTCACAGCCTGTATCACAAATTTGACCACCATGCAACTTAAACTCTCTACGTGGTAACAAAGCTGAAACATCAGACAATCTTACAACATGGTCAGCAATGTTAGATGATTTCATCCTACCCAAAGGAGCAGCACCAATTTCTGGCATACCAGGCGTTGATGAGGTGACTTCTCTGGTAAGTGCATAGGTGTCTCTGCCCTGAAATGATGAGTGCATTTCAGTCTCTGTGTTCATGCGTAATGATTGTGTGCGAGTTTCTCTGTCCATGTGTAATGATTGTGTGCGAGTGTCTCTGTCCATGTGTAACGGTTGTGTGCAAACTTCTCCATCGTCATCAGTTGGAGTGTGACCCTGTTGCTGTGTTGGTGAATCTCCCATCAAGACAGGTGCCACATTACCCGATTCCGCGGCTCTGGTTCCTGCAGCTGATAGCACGTCATTAAGTAGGTCAGAAAGGAGGAGAAGTTGAGTCATGCCCTCATCTTCTGCAGCTTTTAACTCATCACTTCTGATGTAGTCGACAATTAGGTCATAAAGTTCGGGTTCACTTAGATCTGCTACCTGGTAAGTTTTACGACCGTCATCTATCGAACTTGCAACAGTCTGCAGCTGACTAAAACTCAAATCTGAAAGCTTCTTTTGGATCTTGAAGAGCAGCACTCGCCGTGGGCTTAAAGTAGTCATGCTGATGCATCACCTGTGGCAGTTGTTCTCTGGATGACACTTGGCGAAGTAGTCTTCCCTGAAACACTGGGTGCAGGATTCCCACGTTACTATGACAACAGTGCCAGGCGAGATGTGCTAATCCCGGACGCAGCCCCCAATTGTTACCGGCCTCAGACCTAGGGGATATCTGGGCTGGCAGCAAAGGACACACAGGCAGTGAAGCACTGTGTATCTGTGAAAACACTGTGAATAAATAAAGAGACAGACAAAATGAGTGTCGTTCCTTTGGTGCGTCAGTTTACTTCTGAGATCGCACCCGGGAAAAAACTAGTCTCTATGGTGTGCTTCACAGGAGCGCTCAAGCGCCATCCGTTGGCGTGGCGGTGAACTGATTCTGAACTATTGGTGTTCACATAAGATATATGAATACATACACACTTGCATTCCATAGCCTGTTTCACATAAGAGCAAAATATAATTTACATATTATGTGGAAAGAAGAGTGTGTACAAAATAAATCAATAAAGATTCACATAAATGTCACTCATTACTAGAAAGATGACAAATGTGTCACTTAAACACACAAAATTTATAAACTAAAATCCAACACCATTTTACATACACCACTTCACCCAGATTGACTCGTGTCATTCATTAAGCGTGTGCGCAAAGCACTCAAAATGGCGATTGAATTGTTAATGCAACAGATATACTCAACTACTCAATTAAAACACAAAAATAACAAGCACCCTTGCACTGCCGATACACTCAAACATCACCACAATGCTGTATAACAATACTTTTGAATGCATTTACTAAACAATAAATCGTTTGCATTTAAGACCCTTGAGTTAATTCAATTTGCATAAAACACATTAGAGCATGACAAAGTTACTCAAAACACTTCACAATCACGTTCCTAAACCTTCCTATAGTCGTGTGAACAATCAGAAGAATGTTTAAAGTGCATATTATTTTACCTGTGAATAAATAAAGAGACAGACAAAATGAGTGTCGTTCCTTTGGTGCGTCAGTTTACTTCTGAGATTGCACCCGGGAAAAAACTAGTCTCTATGGTGTGCTTCACAGGAGCGCTCAAGCGCCATCCATTGGCGTGGCGGTGAACTGATTCTGAACTATTGGTGTTCACATTAAAAAAAAATATAGGGAGGTATCAGTTTTCAATTAATTATTGAATAAACATTTTAACACCCTTTACACTGGGGTCAGCGGGACCCGGTGCAGGTTGTACCAGTGGGCCCTGTTAGAAAGGGTTTCATTTGTATGTTCACTCTGTTTATTTGTTTGTGCTATTTACACAGTGTTTACATTTTTTTCAAGTTTGTAAGTGTCACAGCTTATTTGCTCTAGTTTTGAAAATGGTAATAAAATCTAACAAGAACTAAGAGTTAGACCGTCAGAACAAATTAACCTTTGATAGAAAGATATGTAATGGATTACAATCAAATAGAAACTTCAGACAACTGTAAATAAGTTGTTGACCAATTACCAAGCAATGATTAATTTTGTTCAGTCTGTGGTGTTAGGGTTAACCTTAACCCTAACATTAAAGAAAGTTCTTTAAAAAAATAACTAAAAAAGTTACTTTTAACAGTAATGCATATTTATAAGTAACTAGCACAACACTGGTGTGGTAATAACGTTCACCTTGGAGATTGAAAATGTTTCTTTTTAGAGACCCCCAGGAGCCCAAATTCAGACCCAGACCCACAATCATTTAAGTCAGTTTGTGGTTCGCGAATCATTTGAGTCAGTTTGGGAGTTCAAAGCGGGTTCGCGAACCCTATGGTTCTATATAGAACCCCAATGAACCCTTTTGTCTAAGAGTGTTGTCCAGTGTTGGGCAGTAATGCATTATTAGTAACGCATTACTGTAACACTGTTACTTTTGACAGTAACTAATACTGTAACGCATTACTTTTTAAATAAATGAACTCTGTTACCGTTACCATATGGTGCATTGTCCGTTACTGTTTTTAAAATTAATTAATTTTGACTGAAGTGCAGCCTAACCTGTTTGCAGCAGCGACGCATTGTAGGATTGGTGGATGCCAACCACTGTAAACATGAAGACGCACTGTGGGCGTGTCTCCGTTTATTCAAGTGTGTGCGGCAGTCATGGCGAGTCAAGGCCAGAGCAGCACGAGTTTCTCAAAGTGGAAATATGCTCATTATTTCACTTTAGTTGAGCGTGAAGACAAAAACCTTTTAGTCAAATGTAAGCTGTGTCTTTCTGGTCAGAATGTCCTATCCTAGCCCATGAATCTCCAATCCGTGCTCAGATTTTGTAAACCGTACCCTCGGTTTTTGAATCTGTTCCCACAAATTCATAATCTGCGCGCACACTTTCGCAATCTGTTCCCATGGATTTGTAAACTGTATCTTACTCACGGATTCATGCAGCAAGCTGCTACGTGTTAACATACAGTTTTAATGTTTTTCTCATACAGGTGAAACATTGTTGAAAACATGCACCCGTCTCTACTGTGGAGTCACCGGCTTTCAGTCAGATCCTTAGCATGAGAACATAGATTTCATTTTTAAACAGCATTTATATATTTATTATATATATATATATATATATATATATATATATATATATATATATATATATATATATATACTGTGTGTGTGTGTTGTTTCTCGAAATTGATTCTGAATAATTCAGATTGCTTTCATTTATTTATTTCAAAATGTTTTGTGTTATGTTGTCCATTGTTGATAGTTTTCATACTGAAGCTGTGAAAGGAACATGTTTAAGGGCTCAACACAACAGCTTTTATGATGCAGAAGCCACTTTAGTTTTTGATTCTGAATATATTATTCAGGTGTTTTGTTATTTATTTCAGAAATCCTTGTGATATACAATATTCAGTTTGTGCTGGTCTGACTTAATCAAAATAGTGTTTAAAATTACTTTCTGTTTTACTTTGTGTTTGTATAGACCATAACGCATAAAAGCGCATTAATGGGAACATTAAAGAAAGTTCTTTAAAAAAGTAACTAAAAAAATACTTCTAACAGTAATGCATTACTTTTTGGTGTAAGTAATCAACAAAGTAATTGAGTTACTTTCTGAATTAAGTAACTAGTAACTGTAATTAGTTAACTGTTTCTTAGTAACTACAACACTGGTGTTAACACATATGAATGTTTGTGTGTGTGTGTGTGTGTGAGGTTTACCTTGCACAACAAAATCTCAAAGTATAGTTATGTTTATCACAGACCAGAATATGAGATGGTCCCCTCAAAAAACTTTATATTAATCAAAATTAATAATCATTATAACAACATCACAACAAGTTTATCATAATATTGCAGCTGGACTCATTGTGAGTTCCTGTGTTTGTCATTTCTAGGCTATTTACATCATGTAGTTTATGTGTAAAGACACACGCAGTACATGATCAGCATTAAACAGCCTGTGCAAAGCTTTTTAAATGCAGTCTATAGTATTAGAATATGAGCTGGTCATTCTGTCGATTCATTCAGGGCTGCTCTGGGTTTAGTACAAACACAACACTAGTCTAGGGAGGAATAGTCTCGTCTCTTGGAAATGAAGAGAACAGCTTTCCTCAGCTTTCCTTAAGGCTGTCCTTGTCCTGTTGGCAAAAAAAATAAAAGAGAAGAGAAAAAGAATACATAGAATCAGTTCACAGTTTTATAAAAAGCAATGAAATCCTTATAATCAAGTGATGATAAACTTAATCGCTAACACTTTTGAATAATGGTCCTTTAGTTAATATTAGTCAACTACTTTAGTTAAGATGATCTAAGCAAGAACAATCCTTCTACAGCATTTATTAATCTTAGTTGATGTTCATTTCAACATTTACTGATGCATTATTTAAATCAAAAGTTGTGCTAACAATGAAAAACTGTTTTTTCATTAACTAACATGAACAAAGATGAATAAATACAGTAATAAATGTATTGTTCATTGTTTGTTCATGTTCGTTAATGAATTAACTAAAGGACTAGTATTCTAAAGTGTTACCACTTCATCTGTGTAAATAAGTAACGGTAGTGAAATTAAAGAGAGCTTTATCTCCATCATTAATCTAGACAGTCAAAGGGCTCACTATGTATATTGTGCTCATAACAGCATTTAGTTTATTATATAAACGACAATATAAGTTAAAACGTAATAAGAACTCATTTAAACTTTGAATTATTATAAAGTCTAAGCTTTCACTGCTAACGACGTTAGCGATATCGCTATCTATTATTAATAGTCTGACACTGGTGGTTAATTAAGCTGTCAACATAATGTTAAAAATGACCAAAAAACATCGAGAAAGAACAGCTGAGTCTTACCTGTGAAAGATAACACCCCGAGAGCTGTTTTTATTATATCGTGTGACGGTTTGTAGGTGTCCAATCTGTCGATGAGTCAGGTGTGTTTTCTTCTGTCCTGATGTGAGAGTTATGAGAGTTGCCCGATCCAATATGGCGGCGACGATGACGTGCGGTCGAGCGGCCAATGAGGAGTCTAGGTATTTACATGTCTATGCCGATAATCGTGACCACCTTTCACCCCACTAGCAACGGCCCTGACTGATACACACGTTACGTGTTTTATAGGTTAACTGTTTTGTGGTATTAAGGAAAACCACCTCCGCAGCTTGTTCTTAACATGCGAGAAAGTTTTCCTTTTTTGTGCTTGCTGCAATAAATAGCTGTTTTTCTGCACTAAAAACAAGTGAATTTTGTCAAAATATTTTCAGAGATGATACAAAAAATGTACGTACAACCTATTTTTAGAATTAAGCCCTAAATGTCCCAGTGCAACATCAGACAAGTATGCACAGTGCAGACACACACACACACACACACACACACACACACACACACACACACACACCTACGATCATCTAGCCCTCTATTAAACATGAAAAATATATTTCATCATAGCTTGCTCAGTAGTGCTGCTTTCAGACTGTTTTAACCCTTCCCTTAATATCCCACCAGATCAAGATTTTTTGGGTTTAAGGCTTTTAATGTAGACTTTAATTAATTAATTAATTAACTTGTTACTATTAAATAATTGACCAATCTGCAGATTTCAGCTTCCTCTGCCGTTCTCAATGTGTGAGATGTAGAGAAAACGCATCTAAACATACAGACCTTGATCAATATATAAAACATAAAAACATTCAGAACCGTGAGGAATTCAAAGAAGTCTTTCGTTAAGAAGCTCATCTCGGGTCTGTTCGAACTGAGCAGCTTTGTCTTAAAGGAACACTCCACCGTTTTTTGAAATAGGGCTTATTCACATTATTTCCTACATTTAGATAGGTGGGCAAATGCATTTTTGTGTCAGTGCATGCATTGTTTTAGTTTGACTGGGTCGGCGTTAGCTTAGCTTAGCACAATTAATGGAATCCTTTGTTGCCAGCTAGCATGGCCTGAGTAAAAGTGATCAAAAAAAAAAAAAAAAAAAAACCCCACCTAATTACTTCTTGTGGCCTGCGTATTCACAACGAGTACAAATAGCGATCCAGATTAACACTAGGCGATTTCCTAGGCAGATATTGACTTGGGACTATATTATGGGGAAGCACAGGCGAAGCACTGCTACTTCGGCGCAGAACTCACAACCTTTCGATTGGGAGTCCAACCCTCTAACCATTAGGCCACGAATTCCCCTCTGCGCTGACTTCCCTTTACATATGCAATGACAATAAAGTTGAACCTAATCTAATCTAATCTAAAAATGACTTTGTTGATGTTCAATTCTACATGTAGTGGATGTGATTCTGGTTCTCCGTGTTTCCCCAGTTCACCTGAATCACTAGTTCTTTATTAGATTAGATTCGATTCAACTTCATTATCATTATGCAGAGTACAAGTACAGAGCTAATGAAATGCAGTTAGCATCTAACGAGAAGTGCAAGATTATAGTGTTTTATATACATGAAAGTGCAGAGTAAGTGAAGCTATGATATACAGAATACACAGTGGAGCTGCTATGTACAATATTGATCGGAGTATAGACAGAATATAAATATGAATGCAATGTAGGGATTGTATGTACACCATGAACAGTAGCAATGTCAAACAGTGGTAATAAATACAGTTTTTGAGTGTGCAATACTATAGTTAAACAATGTATTTTATTCAAAATATCAGAAGTACAATGATATTTTATAGAAATAGCTTACTGTGCTTTGTACAGTAACAACTTTAGACAGTTTCCAGTGTAATAGCTTGAACAGTGTGCAGTGTTCAGGTTTTTTGTTATTGTAGTTGTTGACTTCTGTATTATTGTCACTGGATTTTTCATAATAAAACACAAGGGAAGTCTTCAAAGAGAGAGAGACTTTAATGAATGATTATGATAGTTATTCAGATTGCAGTACATCAGCGCCACCTGCTGGTCCGGCAAACTCAGGAATACTAATAATAACTAAATAAACTTTGCAATTGTATTTTTCCCTAATTTGTAGTCATTTACATATTTTTTTCAACTTGTTTGTGTGTGTGTGTGTGTGTCGCTGTGTGTGTATATCTGTGTGTGTGTCCCTGTGTGTGTGTGTGTGTGTGTATGTGTGTACTTGTTTTTCTATTCTGGTGGGGACTTAAACCTGAATACACACAGACTCATGGGGACTCGTGTCACGGTGGGGACCTAAATTGAGGTCCCCACGGGTAAACAAGCTAATAAATTACACAGAATTAAGTTTCTTGAAAATCTAAAAATGCAGAAAGTTTCCTGTGAGGGTTAGGGTTAGGGGTAGGGCTGGTGTAGGGCGATAGAAAATACGGTCTGTACAGTATAAAAACCATTACACCTATGGAGAGTCCCCACAAGGATAGCTGACCAGACATGTGTGTGTGTGTGTGTGTGTGTGTGGTCAAACTCTGTGTCCATAGTATTCGTCGTATGGCTCGTTGATGTTGGTGGTCGTGGGTCGAGGGATGCTGTAATCTTTCTCTGCGCTGAGTTCCTGAAACATGAACCACACAGATGATTAATCACATGACAGTGACATCATCAGCCACTCAGTGCTGCAGGATGGTGATTGGATGATGAGAACTCACTCTCATGAAGATTCCAGACCATGCCACATCATTACCTGCAATATAAAGATGAATCCTGAGATTGGGTCGTGAAGGACAGAGACGTAAGATTGGGTTTTTGATGAGCACATACTCTCAGCTGTTTACAGAGAATGTGTTTTTAATGTGAATGTTTGTAAGGATGGGGTGATGACTGACAGGTGGAGTACAGCACCATCTGCTGCTTGTGACAATTAAAGCCTGGACAAATCTATTTTATAAACCTAAAATGTTCCTAAATGTTCCTCTATTTCACAGCAAAGAATGTCGTATGTAATGTCACAAGTGTATTTTTTCACTGCACTGGCAGATTCTTTCACGTGTGTCAGGTGTAAACATGTTAAAAACAACTGAACAACTGTATGGAGATTGCAGAATGCACTCATATTAAAGACACAATCAGTAAAAAATATCCAGAATGAGAAGTGTTCATCTGCTCTGAGGTTACCTCTCCTCGCGTCCGTGTCCGTCTGGAAGCCCTCGTTGTCGGTGCCGGTCTTCAGGTCCGGTGGAGCCGCTGGTGGTGTTCTGGAGCTCGTCCAGCCCGTGAAGTCCAGCGGCGGGTCCTTGGTACGAGCGTTGTGCTTGCACATGAAGCGGACCTGAGTGAAACCATGCCCCAGTAGCAGCACCCAGCCGTTAGCGGTCAGAGCCACGCTGATCACGGGGTCGTCCCAGAGCGGGCTGCGGCCCATGGCACGGTTCCCGTATGTGAGGAGCGTGATCCAGACGAGCCAGACGCACACACTCAGCAGCAGCGTCAGCACCAGCAGAGACGCCTGCACTTTGTTCTGCCGATGCACCTGTCCGCTGTCCCTGTAGCTGTAGGTGACACAGGTGTAGCGGAGGAAACCCAGCGCCGTCACCAGCGCCGTGGCTAACAGGACCATCACGTAAATCTGCAGCATGGCAAACTCTGGCTGTGAAAACTGGCAGGTCCTCTTGTCCTGCACCAGCACCACCAGCAGCCACTCGGTGGCTATGATCACCTGCACCAGCGCCAGCGCCGCGGTCACACACACCTCCCTCCAGCCGCGGGCCAGGGACACCCCCAGCAGAGACAGACCGCGCGCAAGCAAAGCCCCGAAGGCCACGCTGAACAACACGCCGAACGCAAACACCCGCACCGGACACGTCTGTGGAGACAGAGCGATGAGGAAGGAGTAGGGAAGGGCGAATATACCCGCCGTGGCCATCAGGAAGAGCATCAGCGCCGCCAGCACACTGTTCCTCCGGCGGGACGCACACGCTGACCACAGCAGCAGAGCCAGCATCAGCACCACACAGATGACCAGACCCGCCCCAGCCACGGCCTGGACCACGATCCCCCACGTGTCACACAGCGGCCAGAAGTCCAGAGCCAGAGCCACGCCGCAGCCTGCAGGCCGGGAGCCGTTCGCCCGCTCCATCAGGACCGATCTGATCCACACAGGTGCGATGGAGGAGGAGGAGGATGAAGCGATCGTTCTCTTCTCTCTGATGCTCACAGTGATCTGCAGGAAAGACAACTTTCAGTTAGTTTTCCTCAAACCAGTTTGTTTTTACCACAGAACCAAAGAAAGTCACCAGAATGATTTAGCTAAATAAAGTCAAGCCAGCTTTGTATCTATAGCTGCTTTGACACAATCAGTACTGTACACAGTGCTATACAAATAAAGGTGACGTGACATGACCATATAAAGATTGTGTCAGAGCAGCTTCACAGTGACAGAAACAGCGGAGAAAGCCTAGCCTGAAAGTTTTAATTAGTTGTAAAAGCATGCAGTTTGAAAGGGTTTTAAGCATTGAGAGTTTGTGGTGATGTAGGTGGTTGCTACACAGTTGCCAGGGTGTTCTGAGTGATGGTTGTTATGGCTGATTGCTATGTTGTGCTATGTTATTAACAGCAGATGGCACTCTAGGCTAGTTTTAACCCACACTCAAACGCTCATGAAGAAGAGCTGAGTAATGTGAGTGTAGTTGTAGGATTAATGAACACAGCCCACTCTGAACTCTCTTGTAATTCGCTTCAACCTTTCTGAGCTTTCTGAGTGATTATTTTAGGTTCAGGTGGTGTGTGTGAGAGGAACTGGGCGCAGGCAGAATTCGGCTATTCCTAAAGCAGGCAGTGCCATGTGCTGTTAAAAACTACGCTCAGGATCGTGATGCCTTCAGAAAATCTCAGAATCTATGCAGAAGCATTTCTCCATTTGTGATGCTAGGTGTATTGTCCCAGCCCCAGTGTCTGTGTGGGTGCAGGGTGTTTCGGGTGGTTTGTTTTCTAGGGCGTCTCTAGGCAGTTGCTAGGGTTTTCTGAATGGTTACTAGGCTGTTGCTATGTGGTTGCTAGGGTACTCTGGGCGTTTCCTAGGCAGCTTCTAGGATGTTGTGGTGGTTGCTAGCTTCTTGTTGTATAATCATTAAGTCTTAGCATGTTTGCTAGCTTGTTTCTAGCATGGTTTAGGGTACTCCAAATGGTTGCTAGGATGTTATGGGTGGTTTTAGCCGATTTCTAGCATCTTTTAGCATGTTTTTATACTATCTTAGGCATTATAAATGTATTTTGAGTAATCTTTTATCAGTTTAATGCTTCTTGGTTTAATAAGTCTATGAATGTCTTAGGTTTCAGCAGTAGATTTTCTCTGTACTGTTTGTATGATGTGTAAAAACCATTCAAAACCATTTTATTCGCATTGTATAGTATTTTAGCACTTTCATTTGTTCATTATTTGTGTTTCTGATCTTTAACCTCCAGGATTATGTTTCTGTGTAGCTGTAGTACTGTAAATGTTGAGGATCTGCTGAAGCAGTGATGGAGACGGATGTGTTGTTCTTCCTCTCCAGGACAAAAGATCCGCTGTGACGCTGTTATCAGTGATTTTATCTTCTGCTTTAACAAATGTCTTTCCTGCTACAGATCATCTTCACTCCTTCACATTTCACATCCATTCTCCTTTGGGTTTGTCTTCTGACAGCAGCTACAATAGTTTAGTTGTGTGTGCGTGTGTGTGTGTGTGTGTGTGTGTGTGTGTGTGTGCGTGTGCGCGCGCGTGTGTGTGTGTGTGTGCGTATCATAGTGATGACTGATCTTAATAAACCAAGCAGCTAATTAATCACGGATCTTTTCATGACATGATGAAACCTGTTGTCTGAGTGAAGGAAAACATGTGTTTTTTCTTGAGCTACAGTGTATAAAAAAGTGTAAAACTTCAAACACAACACGCACAGACTCGCACACACACAGCAGACATGATTTACAGTTCATAGTTAGGAATCTAGTGACCGGACTGTCACCTGATTTCATTCATCCTCTGTAAGACTGATAGTATTTAGATGAAAGTGTCGTACCTGCAGCCCGTGGCTCCGTCCATCACAGACCCTCGCAGCATCTGTCTCTGTCTCTGTCTCTGTCTCAGGTGTGGGTGGATGGGAGGAGCAGAACTCAACTGATTTGTTTCTACTCTTCCTGAATTCATATTGTGTGTGTGTGAACAGCCTCTCTCTCTCACACACACACACACACACACACACACATCAGTCATTCTTGACATGAATCAGTATGTTCATGTATTTCTCATTATGAGTGTTTAGTGATATTCATTGTTGTGTTATGCAATTTGTTTTGATTCTACTACAATAAGGCCACCAAAGTTTCTGAAAATAGAAAGTTTAATAGGATTTCTACTCCGGTAATCAAACATGACACATTTAATAATATAAATGTGTATATGGGACAGGTTCTATAAGACAGAGGAAGTGATGTCATCAGGGAACACGCCTTCTGTACGGACGGAGTCACAGCTAAGGGCATATCTTAACCCTGATGACTATTTTTCAGGATGTTGATTGACAGCTGGGGTGTGGGAGGGGATAAGTTGTCGTCTTATTGCAACATATACAAAATACAAAATATTATATAATAATAATAATAATAATAATAATATCAATAATGACAGTGTCCATCTGTTAAATCAATCCTTTATCATCACACACCATAACCACACGACAACATTGAGCAAAAGGGGTGGGGTCACTGGAAGCGAGGGGCGGGGCTGAAGGCGGTGATGTTGAGGAGGCGGGGTTTAGATAATGCCGTATTTGGCCAGATCGCTGAGCTCCATGTCTCCGAATGCCTCCCATGGGCACACCACAGTGATATCTGTCACGGGACCAGACACAGGTGTTAACAAACACTGAACACAGAGAGAGAGAGTGTGTGTGTGTGTGTGTGACACTGTGACTCACCTGTGCCGAGACCCTCCATACCAGGAATATCATCGCCGAATCTGCAGAGCAGAGGGAAACTCGCTCAATAGCTGCAGCATCTGTGTGTGCGTCTGTGTACTTGTTTAGGGTAGGGACTTACACTAAACTGAGGTCCCCACAGGGAGACAAGCTTATAAATCTTACAGAATTAGTTTTTTTAATTCTAGTGTAAAATGCCTGTGGTTTAATGTGAGGAGCAGGTTTGGGTGTAGAGTGACTGAACATATGGTTGGTACAGTATAAAACCATTACTTCTATGGAGAGTCCCTACAAGGGTAGTGTAACAGACTGTGTGTGTGTGTGTGTGTGTGTGTGTGTGTGTGTACCCTTTCTGGCCAGGTTTGGGGGCCTTGCTCTTGAAGGTGCGCGTCTGTCTCTGCTTGAATTTGGGCGGCCCTTTCTTGGGCGTGGTGGGTCCGGCGGTGCTGGCGGGCGTCGCCAGAGCACTTCCTGCAGGAGGAGCAGCGTTCATGTCTGCACTTCCCTGAAACACAGCGAACAGAGCCACGCTTATGAGCTGATCTGATCTCATCACAAGAATCAGATGTTTTGGTTTGGCTTGTTTAGTTGGGGATGCTTGACTGATTGCACTAACTACTGAAGAGAACTGAACTGAAGATTATCAACTGAATCATCAATGAACTGACTTTAGCTGAAGAATAACTCTGTTATTGTCTTCTTGCATCATTGACAAACTATTTCCTATTTGACACTGTAAAGCTGCTTGGACACAATCAGCATTGTATAAAGCTCTATTCAAATTAAGGTCACTAGACATGACAGGAATTAGGGATAATGGGATTACACTGAATCTAGAACATTTCTGTCCTTCAGTTATCACTGGTCGTCTTGCACTGATTGCTGTTGTGTGTCTCTGCAGTCTCTCACATAACCGATGCCATCTTCCAGTATTGATTTATCCCCAAAACACCCCGGTGTGATAACATACAGTCATTATCACGAAATAACGCTCCTCGAGTGCATACTCTGCGATATTCCTGATGTGTCAGATGTCGACCAGATTATAATCTCACATTAATCCACATCAAACACTGTTTTCATTTGCCACATTAAGACTGTTAATCTCATTAACATAATAGACTCATGAGATTTCCTTTATCCGTCTGTCGGTCTGTCTGTGGATCAGAAGTGGTGCTCCTGCAGCTTCATGTGATGCTGATTAGAAGGTCAGAGAATCACACCTTCATCAGATCATGAACATTAAACCGAACACCGTTTTAAGAATTGCATGACTTAATATAACGTAAAAGATGTCTCCTACTGAAATATACAGAATACATAGTTATGTAAAAGGTCCGCAACATTACATATATATTTTGGGCTATAGGGTGTGCCATTATTTCAATGAAGTTCAGTATTACGGGTTGTGTTGCAGTAAAATTATCAACAGATATAGCATAGAAATGAGCTAACACATGTAAAACTAACACCAACAAAAAGACAACGCAGACGTAATACAGTAAAACAGATTGATCATTTATGAACTATGGATCTGACCAAGATGCAGGACATCAGGCAGCTACTATTGTAATTCTTGAAGACGTTTACCTGTGTTTGTGGTCTGTGAGCGGTGTGTGTGTGTCTCTCTCTCCGTCTGTCTGTAGAATGAAGCTGTGTGTCTCTTCTGTGCTCTTATAGTCTCACTGAAGGTCAGAGAGCAGCTCCTCCTTCAGCCATGCTGCTCCCGTTAGGGAAACACTAATGGACTTAATGCTCTTTAGACTGCATCGGGGGGATGTGTGTGTGTGTGTGTGTGTGTGTGCACGCAGTCATGACACGTTAATCTCAAGCTTATGGTCTCGTTTTCTGAACATGTGAGAAGATGAAGCATTTCACAAACACACAACAGATTCACAAACCCAACGAAATATGTTATAGCAGTATTTTTTAGCGATTTCTATGAGAGCTCACATGTAACAGTTTCAGTCTGGATGTCCAGTTCAGAGCACACTCCGGGTTTCTCCATGACCACTCCCTCTGCTTGGTCTTTAAAAATGACTGTCACCCTTGTGGAAATATGTTCATATTTTGTAAGGATAATTTGAATCTAATTTTCTCATTTGATTTGTCTCATATCAGGAAAATGTTACAAATCAAAATATGACTTTCTGTTACGAAAGAGAACATCATTTCATAGACGTTCACTGTAGAGGACACCAGGACTAAACGTGTTTATTGGGCATTTTGGGAGACACAACAAATGAATAGGGAAATAAATTATATTTCAATATTCCTATGAACAGGGCTTCTGCTGGCCAGGTGTGTGTCCTGAGCAGGATTGTATTGTTGTGCCCCCTTTCCTCAAATATGATGATGGAAATAATCACCTACTATAGGGTGAAAATAGAACTTTAGTCAAATAAAAAATAAACAAATAAATTGTATTATTTACAAATTACAATTGTAGCTCTAAACATTTACCTATGTCTATAACTTTATTATGACTCTAATTTATTTTATAGTCTCAAGCATTCAGAAATCATGCAAAAGGATTTTAGTAGTTTTAGTTTCTGCTGTAGGTCGGTTGAGATGAACCAAACAGTGATCAGAGAGCCCCAAAGCTGCTCGTGGAACAGAGCGATATTCATCCTTTACTGTGGTGATCCAATACATTACTGTCTCTGGTGGCACATGTGATGTGCTGTCTGTATTTTGTCAGTTAACGAAAGAGATTTGCTTTATTAAAGTCCCCAATATTGATTGTAACAGAGTCAAGATGTTGTTCTGCCCTGACCAGCTGGAAACTCGGCAGATTTAACTCGCTGTCCAGTATGTCATTAATCAGACAGGTTTCTGTGAAACACAGAGCAGCAGAGTGTGAGAAATGCTTATTTATCAGCAGAGGTTCACCAGATGACGCTAGACAATGGCGTTCGATATTCACTCTGCCTGAGCTTCACGAGTGTGCGCTTTCTTCCTCCATCTGCATGTTCTGAAGCGCTTGATCAGCATCGTAGCTCTGCTACGTCCAGCAGAACATCAGAATAGGCAAGAACCAGTAATATATCGGGTGATGTGTAGTGCCGAATGTCCAGCAACTTGTCTCTGCTCAAACTGATTGCAGGAATATAACTAAAGACAGAACAAACTAACAAAAATACAAAAACAACCGCAGAGCAGGCCACAGAGGCTGCCATCATCATCGGCATCATCTATATATTTCAACATTACACAATACCAATCAAAAGCTTTTGAACAGTAAGATTTTTCATGTTTTTTCTAAAGAATTCTCTTTACAACTATTCAACATTCAAAGTCACTTTAATCCCTTTTGTTCCCCATTCTGATGCTCGGTTTGAACTTCAGTAAGTCGTCTTCACCACATCTAGATGGCTAAACGCATAGAGTTGCTGCCATTTAATTGAATGATTGGCAATTTGCTTTATCAAGTGTATTTTTACTATTTAAAATAATTGCTTTCTATTTTAACATATTTTAACATTTTATTTATACCTGTGATCAAAGCTCCAAGTGTAACAATATACACTATACCATTCAAAAGCTTGGAGTCAGTATGTATAGAAATTAAATATTTTATGTAGCACACAAGTGATGATAAATGCAATTGTTTATTCACTCCCTCCCCCACCAACAACTCCTGCCAACACCAAGACTCAAACCTGCAATCTTCAGGTTACTGATCCAGCTCTCTTACCATTAGGCCACAGCTGCCCCTTATTTACACACTCTTGCCATCAAACTAGCCGTGCAATATGGCTGTATATCAACTCAGAAATGATTACATGTACCTGCTGCCGAACTGAATATACAATACCTGCTGATATACAATGCAAGGCAAGTTTATTGATGAAGCACATTTCAAAAAATGAAAAGAAAACGGATAGTTTACAAAAAGATTACAAAGCTAGTTAGATTAAAAAGAAAAACAGAATTAGAATAGTGAGTGTTAAAGTTAGAGGGTCAAATAAAGATGGAAGAGATGTGTTTTGAGCCGATTCTTGAAGATGGCTAAGGACTCAGCTGCTCGGATTGAGTTGGGGAGGTTATTCCAGCGGGAGGGAACATTTAATTTAAAAGTCTGTAAAAGTGACTTTGTGCTTCTTTGGGATGGAACAATCAAGTGACGTTCACTTGCAGAACACAAGCTTCTAGAGGCACATAAGTCTGAAGTAATGAATTAAGGTAAATGGTGCAGAGCCAGTGGTAGTTTTGTAGGCAAACATCAATGCCTTGAATTTTATGTGAGCAGCTATTGGAAGCCAGTGCAAATTGATAAACAGAAGCAGCGGCGGACTGGCACCAAAAAGGGGCCCTGGACTTTCTGGCCCACAGCAGCCCACCACATCATAACGCATCCGCCCCTGTTTTTATGTCATTTATTAATTTAATATTTAAATATACAGTTTGGGGATTTTAACCAATAGGGCAACTGACCCTCCTTTGAAAAAAAAAAAAAAAAAAACCTGTGTGCAGCAGCTGTACATGCTCATCACATCACAAACATTCTCCTATAAATCATTTCATTCAGTTAACAGATCCACACGAATCATGCATGAAATAGAAGTTTATAAACTCAAACGATAGCTTTATGTGCTTTACAGATGAACTTGAAGTCTTTATTTATTCAAGATGTTCAATAATAGATCATCTTTGGCTCATGATCTTTGTTCATGATCCGATTCATGAATAGATGATTCTTTTGAGTCAATCTTTTAAAATAATAATTTATTTAGTTTAACGAAACCAGTGTGGAAACCAGTGTTTCACAAACTGGATAGATCTGAGGTGCAGGACTCGTAAAATCGCTATCCCGACGTCCCGGGGCTATTGTGTTTCCAGTCGGACGGGCTATCGTGAATAGTGATGTAAAACTCCTTGATTCGCGTTGTTCACTGTAGGGGTGAAACGGATCGTAGTTGACCATTTGCACTTGTTTCTAAATCTTGCCGATTCAAGCATTTTAAACAATTCGTTTATGTTTGGCGCTTGCGCTGAGAGCAGCGTTTCAGACAATGCACGTACACATAATTAATTCATCTTTTGCGTATCGTAACTTCTGAATGAACACATACACACAAAATTATCTCAAAATAATAGTCTCTGCAAGTATTCTCGTAAACACAGTCAGGTATGTTTAAAGTGAACGTATACAGTGGGCTGCTGCTCAGAGAAACTCGCTGTACCGGGTCTCTGTAAATGGGCTCGGTGCACAAGATGAGGTGAGCTTCAGCGACGCGAGTGTGTGCAGACTTACTTCCGGTCTTGCGACTCTCACATTTACTGTAAGGGAAACTTACATACTTACATATTTTTAAAATTTAACAGCGAATAGTGGTATATCAAAGACACGAGGAAACATCCTCCCTACTTTTTTGCATACCTCTGTGTGGAAATTCATCAAGATACAACATGAAGATTGCTTTATTCTTCAGTTGATTATGCGGATCAGCGTCAGTGTCAGGTTAATCAGTCCACAGGGATTTCTTCATTCAAACACAAAACACTCAAATATGCAATACTTTACATTTTCGGAGAGCTGATTTTGTTCTGACTGTTATCTATAAGATCATAAGGTTTCTGACTGTCAAACGAGAAAGACAGATATTTCTGATAAACTATGTATGTTTTATTAACTTTATTTGTTTATAACTGTGTACAATTTAACGTAATGCTATTATGGTAGGTTTGCATTAATTAACAGATTGCTGTTTGCTTTCATGTATGTTTTTATCAATGCTTATCTGTTTTGTAAAATATCTGCAGCATAAATAATTGTGTCTATAAGCAGCGCATGTATTTTGTTACGAATTCTTCAGATGAAACAAATGTAAAAATTTGTCATGTATTATTTTACAGCCCTGTTTTTAATTCATTTAAAAATGTTTGATGCAAAGTTAACTATGTAAAAGAATAAACAGGGCCGTTTGAAGGAATTTGGGGGCCCCAAGCAAAATGGACATAGAGGCCCCCGACCCCCGCACGCACTCAAAGCCTACAGGAACCACAGCATAGCCATACAGTTTAAGTTCACCCGCACTTAATATAAATAAAAAAGGTTTGTTGGCATCAGTGGAAGTGCATTAGCATGGTTTAAATCGTACTTATATGACCGCCATCAGTTCGTAGCAGTGATTGAAGATGTATCATATCGATCACAAGTGCAGTATGGAGTACCTCAAGGCTCAGTACTAGGGCCGCTACTCTTCACGCTTTATATGTTACCCTTGGGAGATATCATCAGGAAACATGGTGTTAGCTTTCACTGTTATGCTGATGATACGCAGCTCTATATTTCCTCGCGGCCCAGTGAAACACACCAATTTGAAAAACTAATGGAATGCATAGTCAATATAAAAAATTGGATGACGAGTAATTTCTTACTGCTAAATTCAGAAAAAACAGAGGTGTTAATCATAGGGCCTAAAAACTCTACTTGTAATAACCTAGAACACTGTCTAAGACTTGATGGTTGCTCTGTCAATTCTTCATCATCAGTTAGGAACCTAGGTGTGCTACTTGATCACAATCTTTCCTTAGAAAGCCACGTTTCTAGCATTTGTAAAACTGCATTTTTCCATCTCAAAAATATATCTAAATTACGGCCTATGCTCTCAATGTCAAATGCAGAAATGTTAATCCATGCATTTATGACTTCAAGGTTAGATTATTGTAATGCTTTATTGGGTGGTTGTTCTGCACGCTTGGTAAACAAACTACAGCTAGTCCAAAATGCAGCAGCAAGAGTTCTTACTAGAACCAGGAAGTATGACCATATTAGCCCGGTCCTGTCCACACTGCACTGGCTCCCTATCAAACATCCTATAGATTTTAAAATATTGCTTATTACTTATAAAGCCCTGAATGGTTTAGCACCTCAGTATTTGAATGAGCTCCTTTTACATTATACTCCTCTACGTCCGCTACGTTCTCAAAACTCAGGCAATTTGATAATACCTAGAATATCAAAATCAACTGCGGGCGGCAGATCCTTTTCCTATTTGGCGCCTAAACTCTGGAATAACCTACCTAACATTGTTCGGGAGGCAGACACACTCTTGCAGTTTAAATCTAGATTAAAGACCCATCTCTTTAACCTGGCTTACACATAACATACTAATATGCTTTTAATATCCAAATCCGTTAAAGGATTTTTAGGCTGCATTAGGTAAACCGGAACCGGAAACACTTCACATAACACCCTATGTACTTGCTACATCATTAGAAGAATGGCATCTACGCTAATATTTGTCTGTTTCTCTCTTGTTCCGAGGTCACCGTAGCCACCAGATCCAGTCTGTGTCCAGATCAGAGGGTCACTGCAGTCACCCGGATCCAGTACGTATCCAGACCAGATGGTGGATCAGCACCTAGAAAGGACCTCTACTGACCTGAAAGACAGCAGAGACCAGGACAACTAGAGCCCCAGATACAGATCCCCTGTAAAGACCTTGTCTCAGAGGAGCACCAGGACAAGACCACAGGAAACAGATGATTCTTCTGCACAATCTGACTTTGCTGCAGCCTGGAATTGAACTACTGGTTTCGTC
>NW_020526568.1:0-15000 GCF_003368295.1 Carassius auratus | reverse complement strand
GAAGAGTAGCGGCCCTAGTACTGAGCCTTGAGGTACTCCATACTGCACTTGTGATCGATATGATACATCTTCATTCACTGCTACGAACTGATGGCGGTCATATAAGTACGATTTAAACCATGCTAATGCACTTCCACTGATGCCAACAAAGTGTTCAAGTCTATGCAAAAGAATGTTGTGGTCAATTGTGTCAAATGCAGCACTAAGATCCAATAAACTAATAGAGAGATACACCCACGATCAGATGATAAGTGCAGATCATTTGTAACTCTAAGGAGAGCAGTCTCAGTACTATGATACGGTCTAAATCCTGACTGGAAATCCTCACATATACCATTTTTCTCTAAGAAGGAATATAATTGTGAGGATACCACCTTTTCTAGTATCTTGGACAGAGAAGGGAGATTCGAGATTGGTCTATAATTAACAAGTTCTTTGGGGTCAATGGGTTTGCATTCTTCTTTTCTGAGAAGATCATCAATACCAGGAAGGCAATTAGCACATCCTCAAGTAATGCAGAGGTCAGACAGATTAGGCCACAATATCAAAAAGATACTATGTCTATTTATGAAACAATTGATAGCAACATTTTGGAAGAAACAGTGCATCACCTAAAATAGTCAACCTGCTATCTTGACACACTTCCCACACATCCCACAAGTTTTCTTAACTGTTTAGAAGCAGATCTCTTAGAAGTGGTGAATGTCTCACTTCTTTCTGGGACATTTCCAAACTCCCTAAAAACTGCAGTTGTTAAGCCCCTCCTGAAAAAAAGCAATCTAGATAACACCATTTTGAGCAATTATAGACCAATATATAATCTTCCTTTTTTTATAGGCAAAATTATAGAAAAGGTTGTTTTTAGTCAACTGAACAAATACTTTAACTTAAATGGATACCTGGACAATTTTCAATCTGGTGTCCGACCGCATCACAGCACAGAGACAACACTCATTAAGATAATAAATGATTTTCGCTTAAATTGTGACTCTTGCAAAATATGGGTGCTGGTATTGCTAGATCTCAGTGCTGCGTTTGACACTGTCGATCATAACATACTACTAGAGACACTGGAAAACTGGGTCGGGCTTTCTGGGATGGTACTCAAATGGTTCAGGTCATACTTAGAAGGGAGAGGCTATTATGTGAGTCTAGGAGAGCATAAGTCTAAGTGGACGTCCATGACATGCGGAGTCCCACAAGGCTCAATTCTTGCACCGCTCTTGTTTAGCCTCTATATGCTTCCACTGAGTCAAATAATGAGAAAGAACCAAATTGCCTATCACAGCTATGCTGATGATACCCAGATTTACCTAGCCTTATCTCCAAAATACTACAGCTCCATTGACTCCCTCTGCCAATGCATTGATGAAATTAATAGTTGGATGTGCCAGAACTTTCTTCAGTTAAACAAGAAAAAAACTGAAGTCATTGCATTTGGAAACAAAGATGAAGTGTTCAAGGTGAATGCATACCTTGACTCTAGGGGTCAAACAACTAAAAATCAAGTCAGGAATCTTGGTGTGATTCTGGAGACAGACCTTAGTTTCAGTAGTCATGACAAAGCAGTAACTAAATCAGCATACTATCATTTAAAAAACATTGCAAGAATTAGATGTTTTATTTCCAGCCAAGACTTGGAGAAACTTGTTCATGCCTTTATCACCAGCAGGGTGAACTATTGTAATGGTCTCCTGACCATCCTTCCCAAAAAGACCATTAGACAGCTGCAGCTCATCCAGAACACTGCTGCCAGGATTCTGACTAGAACCAGAAAATCTGAGCATATCACACCAGTCCTCAGGTCCTTACACTGGCTTCCAGTTACATTTAGGATTGATTTTAAAGTACTTTTACTCGTCTATAAATCCCTCAAAAAATTGCAGATATTTTCACTGAATATGAACCTAACAGAGCACTCAGATAATTAGGATCGAGTCAGTTAGAAATACCAAGGGTTCACACAAAACAAGGGGAGTCCTCCTTTAGTTACTATGCTGCCCGCAGTTGGAATCAGCTTCCGGAATAGATAAGAGATCATTTAACTGTTTTAAATTCATTTTAAATGTCACTTTTTTTAAATAATTTCAAAAGTTTTAAAATAGCTTGTTTTTATTTTTGTTTTATTATTTCTTCATGACTATTTTACTTTATTTTATGTTAAGGGGGGGGGGTGAAATGCTCATTTTCACTCAATCTCCTGTTAATCTTGAGTACCTATAGAGTAGTACTGCATCCTTCATAAATACAAAAAGTCTTTAGTTTTATTATATTTATAAGAGAAAAATAGTCTGTGCTGATTTTTTTCGGAAAAACACGAGCCGCTGGAGGCGTGACGTGTGGGCGGAGCTAAAGAATCACGAGCGCGACTAGGCTTTTGCGTTGAGAGCGTTTGGAAGTTGTGACATTACCCTGAGGAAAAAAAACATCATCCAAAACAAACCATGGCTAACAGTCAGATTCAGCATATATTTATGATCCAGAGGCTGAAACTGAACGAAAGCAGCAGCAGCAACGACTTCAACAGGACGTCTCTATGTGGTATGTATTGAAACTGTATATATTTGCTTATGTAACCCCTCTCTCCTGGGTCCTTTCTGACGCTCCTCGCACTCGCTCCGAGCGGGGCTCAAACCCAGGTCTCCTCTAACAAGGAGGCTAAATGGCTACAGCAACTAACGTCTGTTGCTAGTGCGTCTCTTGAGATCGGGGAGGTTTACCTGCACAGCACTACTCGCTGGCCTCCGTTACACTTAGCGGTTTTGGAAAATGACTAAGTTCCACTTTATGTCGTCTTTTTTTTTTCTTTAAAGGTGCACAAGAGGTTAACTTGATATGCTTACGCGCCAATAGCTAAGTTAACAACACAGAGATATTTGAAGCAGTTTTACTCACCGCCTGCGGTTCCAACACACAATCGTGACCCTTTTTCGTTGGGACTGCATTATCCTTAAGAAATAAACGATGTGCAAATCCGGCATCAAACTGGGCCTTGTTTGTAAAACAAGCATCTTCGAAATGCAGGAAACAAACACAAACACTTGCACAACTCCGTTGATGCTCTGTAAAATAAACTCCATCCACTGGTCCCTTGATGTTTTTTTTTTTGGTAATCTGTGCAGGGTTGTCTTGCCCTCGCAACCAAAAACACACTTCTTTTGTGACATTTCGCTCTCGCTCTGGTCAGTGAATGTCTTGTCTCTGCTATACGGGAGTGCGCTCTTCCGGGAGAAGTGCCCTTAGGACCCATATAAGGAAATTCCGCTCCATCTAACGTCACACAGACCCATACTCGAAAAAAACTTTCCAAAACTTGTGAAAAACTGGAAGGAGTATTTTTGGAACCAAGCATGGGAATCCAACTCTATAACAGTGTAAAAAACTCAGTATGCATGAAATAGCATTTCACCCTCCATTTAAGTACTTTGAATTACCATTGTGAATGAAATGTGATATATAAATAAACTTGCCTTGCCTTGACTATAAATAAACTGAAATTATATCAAATATTTTGGAAATTAGATAAAATAGTTATTGCTGACCCTAAACTGCAACGTTCTACTTTATTAACTTTCTAAAGTGTCAAATTAAGTGGAAAAACTAGTCAATATGCTTATGATAGCTGTATCTGGCAACACTGAGGCTGCGTCTTGCTCTCTCGCTCACAACTCTCTGAAGACTCGTTCACTTAGGCAGCATCTCACAGCGATCCTTTTCATACCACTGACATTAAATATTATGAATTATACATGCAGACATTCATGTGAGGAGTTTAGCAGCAAATTAGTCAGAACACATTTTATTTTTGAACATGAAAAGTTTACCAAGGTCCGGACCTCAGTGAGCTCATAGTTGGCTACGGGCCTGTCTGCACTCCATTTTCCGGGCTGCACTCTTTAAGGAGATGAGTGTGCTTGTTATACCTCCTTATTCTTTGTTATAATAAGACACATTGAGAATACAGCAATGCGCTAAGCGCAAAAAAAGTAACTGAAAGTCAAGAGTGAAAGTCATGACATTTGCCAAGTTTAGTAACCCATACTCAGATTTGGTGCACCGCATTTAACCCATCCAAGTGCACACACACAGAAGTGAGTAGGGAACACACTCAAACATCATGAACATGCACCCGGAGCAGTGGGTAGCTATTTTTCCCATCGCCCAGAGAGCAACTAGGGGTTCGGTTTCTTGCTCAGCCATGGGCATTGAGGGTGTAAGAGCGCTTTTCATTCATGCTAGGTTATTACACCTGGAGAGGTTTTGGTCCGATAATTAAAGCCTGTTTTTTCTCAGAATTAAGCAGTAGGAAATTCCTAGTCATCCTGTTTTTATTTTTTTACCAACTATGCATTCTGTTAGTTTTGCGAGTTAAAGGCTTCATCGGACCATGTAGAAAATATATAGCTGAGTGTCATCAGTGTAACCCCTCTCACCCAGGTCCTCTCTGACGCTCCTCGCACTCGAGACGAGCGGGGATCGAACCCGGGTCTTCCGGCATGGGAGAAGGACGCGCTAACAAGGAGGCTAAATGGCTACAGAAGACATCAGTGCGTCTATTGACATCGGGGAGTGAGGTTTACCTGCACAGCACTACTCACTGGCCTCAGTTACATCAGCATAACAGTGGGATCTAGTACCATGTTTCTTGATGATATCTCCCAAAGGTAACATGTAAAGTATGAAAGGGAATGGTTCTAGACCTGAGCCTTGTGGCCCACCATACTCTACTTGTGAGCAATATATCTATTTGAAATGAGGTTCTGTTCAATGTTGATAAGGAAGGACGAAGACAGGGGTCGGCTTGCGCTGGGACTCTTGTTTATTCACAGGTTTTTAAAAGGTAAACAAAAGGTGCGCACAAAGCGCGTTCACGGTGCATATGCACAAACAACAACAAACACTAACTCAGAATTCTCTCCGATCTCAGCAGCACACAGCGAGGTCCCAGCGCATCTCTCTCTCTGTCGCGCCCCGGCTTATATCCGGTCTCTCCACACCAATTACTGAAATCAGACACATGTGTTTATCATTTGCACTTGACCTACTTACGCGCCGCTCTGCTCTGTCCTCTCCCTCCCACTACCGACTCCGCTAAACCACGCCCCCTCGCCACACTGTTCATTCACTACTATGAATTGATGGAGGTCAGATAAGTAAGATTTTAACCATGACAATGCGGTTCTACTAATGACAACAAAATTTTGTAGTCTACTCAAAAGAATGTTACTGTCAAACGCACCGCTAAGATTTAGGAGCACTGATAGAGAGATACTACAACCACAATCAGATAAGAGCAAGTCATTTGTAACTCTGATACAGTCTAAATCCTGACTAGAAATCCTTACAGATAGAAGTGCCTTGTGGTTTAGTTGTCTCTTGTTCTGAGATGATCTCTGCCATCCTAACTATTTACCTGCATTTATCACATGTGAATCCGTCCCGCTGACAGAAAAAGCTAGACTATACATGCAATGCAAGCGACTAATAGGAGAAGTCATTTCTCACCATGATGGATGAATGATTCCGACTTACCACAGTTGTTTGAACTTGTGAAAAATGGAGCAAGAGAGAGAAAAGAAATGGTAGGTGCGAATGACAAGCTAACAGGCTAATGGAATGTTAACACACTGTGCTAGTGGTTATAATGTAAAAAGCAAACAATTTCAAATTAGTTTGATGGGTAATATCAAAACTATGTTCATATTTATATTATGTTCTAGCAGTTTAAACAACAGAGACTCACTACTGTGTGTGTGTGTGTGTGTGTGTGTGCACTTGGACAGCATAAATGCAGACCACAAATTCTGAGTATGGGTAACCATACTTGGCTTAACATCATGTCACGTCACTTTCTTAAATGTGCATACAGGACATTTAATACTTTAGCTTTCTTCACTATTTATGTTAGTCTTTTTTTAGGGAAAATGTTAACAAAATCATAAATGAGAGCTGGGAGTTTTCCAAATTGTGCAGATAATGCAGCCAAATAGCAGAAGCATGTCATGAAAAACATAAAAAGACCGCGAGTGTGATTTGTGTGTGTGTTGTGGGCCAAGCTCTGAATCTCAAGTGTATGTCAAATATTTACAGCAGCAGCCTGCCGAGCTGTGAAAGACGGAGAAAATCATCAGATCAGACAGGCATGATTTAGTGATGGAAGATGAAACGCTCAATATTTCCATTTTAAGTGTCTCTGGTTTTTTTCATTTCTCAGTGTTTGTCCATAACAAGTTGCTTCAGTTGTTCTTCATCTGTTTTTCAAAAGAGCCTGAGGTGGAAAGTGTGTGACTCTCACTGCTGTATGGTCTATGGCTCATGTGTTTTGGGTGTTGAGCAGTAGTTTGTCCCATTAGTCTGTTTAACCACACACAACTCAACCATCTTAACCAGTAAAACCACCACAGCTTGAGTACAGAAGAAGAGGCTGTTTTTCAGCTCACAGCTGTCTGTCTGTCTGTGGTGTTATTTTGGTCTGTGTACTCTTTCTGTCTGACTTCAGATATGCCAAAAACACGCTCCCGCACCTGTGATGTAATCTGTCTGTGTGTTTGTGAGGGAGTTAATGGTGTTATTGAGTCGTTGGAAAGAGCAGAGAGACAGACGGGTCGGGTGGAGGGCGTGAAGGCTTTATAAGAGCTCGCAAATTATGAAAAACAACCAGAAACTGAAGTAGGAGATCCAAAGACAGATTCAGCTCATCAGGTATGTCAAATCTATCAGAAAGCTTTAGCTAAAATCAGCGGATGTCCAACACTTCTCTTTTACATTCAGTTAAAGTGTGTGTGTAAATGTGCATCAGTCAGTAAGTCTCAGTGTGTTTCATGTTTTGTGTTTTCAGACAGATCTGCTGCAGTCATGTGTGTTGCCCTTCACTGTGTGTTTCTCTGTGTTTCTCTAGCACTCGGTGCTTGTTATGGTCTGTATGAAGCTCCCAACAAACTCAAGCACACACACACACACACACACACACACACACACTAACAGACATCTCTTTCTCCCTGTAGATTCTCAGGAGAGCCAGGAGTCATTTGAGGGTAAATGTTCACGATTCACTTCCGTCTGTTTGCTTTGGCTTCATGCAGAACGTCTGCGTTTCTTTGATCCTGAATAACTTCTGCTGGACATCTGTGTCTAAAATCAGCTCAAGATCAATGATGAGATGAGATGTTGTTGAAACTCTGTTGAACGCTGCATTTCATTTGAGGAGGATGTTTGTTTATCCCCTATTGCATCTGTTTTATTTCAGTATTTGTGAATCCGTATCAGGCGAATGCTTTCATGAGGAGTCCACAAGAGTCCATCTACAACCAGTATTTCTACAGGAGGTACAACACACACACACACACACACACACACACACACATACTGATCTCTCTTTCTCTCACACACACACACACACACTGATCTCTCTCTCTCTCACACACACACACACACACACACACAGATACAGACTGCCTCTGACACACACACACACACACACACACACAGATACAGACTGCCTCTGACACACACACACACACACACACACACACAGATACAGACTGCCTCTGACACACACACAACACACATACACTGCTGATCTCTCTCTCTCTCACACACACACACACACACACACAGATCTCTCTCTCTCTCACACACACACACACACACACACTGATCTCTCTCTCTCACACACACACACACACACATACTGATCTCTCTCTCTCACACACACACACACACACACACATACTGATCTCTCTCTCTCTCACACACACACACACACACACACACACACACACACACACACACACACATACTGATCTCTCTCTCTCTCTCACACACACACACACACACACATACTGATCTCTCTCTCTCTCTCACACACACACACACATACTGATCTCTCTCTCTCACACACACACACACACACACACACACACATACTGATCTCTCTCTCTCTCTCACACACACACACACACACACATACTGATCTCTCTCTCTCTCTCACACACACACACACATACTGATCTCTCTCTCTCACTCTCTCACACACACACACATACTGATCTCGCTCTCTCTCTCTCTCTCTCTCTCTCACACACACACACACACACATACTGATCTCTCTCTCTCACACACACACACACACACACACATACTGATCTCTCTCTCACACACACACACACACACACACACACACACACACACACACATACTGATCTCTCTCTCTCTCTCACACACACACACACACACACATACTGATCTCTCTCTCTCTCTCACACACACACACACACACACATACTGATCTCTCTCTCTCTCTCACACACACACACACACACACATACTGATCTCTCTCTCTCACACACACACACATACTGATCTCTCTCTCTCACACACACACACATACTGATCTCTCTCTCTCAATTTCAATTTCAATTTCAATTTAGGTGCGCTTTATTGGCATGACAAAAAACTGTACATTTGTATTGCCAAAGCAGTGGCAGCTGGGCTGCTTACAAATAGTGCACATATGTATTTACAGGAAGAAAAAGAATAATAGTAATAATAAAATATATAAAAAGTATTAACCATGTAGTGCAAAGTGAATTAGTGTATGTGAATGTATAAGTTAGAAATAAAATAAAATAGAATATGGTATTAGATTTACAGAGGCAAAATATACATCTAAGTAATACAACACAGTAATATGGCGTAACACAATCTACATGTGCTGGAAACATCAGGTCAGGGCAGGTTGAGTGTTTTCTCTAACATCATGACAGGCAGACACATACTGAGCAGCAAACACACAGCAGTTCTTGTGTTCTCCTAACAGATACGGCAGTTTCTCCTGGTTCGGAAGAGTTTTAAATGTCTGATGGATCTGCTGTATTTTATCATAGAACCGTGTCCGTATGTCCGTGTATTTGGGGCATTCTGTTAAGAAGTGCAGTTCTGTTTCCATCTGATTCAGATCACAGTGTGAACACAGTCTCTGCTCCGCTGGCAGCCATGTTTTTCTGTGTCTGCCCGTCTCTATCATCAGCTTGTGTCCACTGAGTCTGTATCTGGTCAGTGTGCTCCTCAGTTTCTGATCTGACACTGTGTACAGATACTCTGCCATACTGTACTCTCTCTTTAGAGTCAGATAGCATCGCATTTTACTCTGTTGATCTGTTTGGGTTTGCCAGTGAGTGATGTAGTTCTGTTTGATTTGTGCAGTAATCTGGTTGATTCTGATGTGATTCAGAGCATCAGTAGATGTTAGTGGAGCATCAGTACTGAAGCTCTGGATCAGCTGAGGGAGGGGACTGCTTTCTTTGCTCATCTCTTGGTGTTGAAGGGCTTTATAATGATATGATTGGGGGTCACTGAGTTTCAGATGTTTCCAGAATTTAATTGCCCTTTTTTGTATCTTTACGATTAGAGGATATTTGCCTAATTCTGCCCTGCATGCGTTATTTGTTGTGTGCCGGTGCACGTGTAATATATTTTTACACAGTTCTGCATGCAGGGTCTCAATTGGATGTTTTTCCCATTTGGTGAAATCTTGATTTGGATTGGTCAGTGGACCCCACACCTCACTGCCATAGAGTGCAATGGGCTCAACTACTGATTCTAATATTTTCAGCCAAATTCTAATAGGGATTTCTATAGGACATTGCCGTTTTATGGCATAGAAGGCCCTGCGTGCTTTATCTCTCAGTTCATTCACAGCATGATTAAAGTTTCCTGTGGATGTGATTTTCAGACCCAGGTAGTTGTAGTGTGATGTGTGTGTTATCGGGTTAGTGCCTAGTGTAAATGTGTGTTGTGTTCCCTGGGATCTGGATCTTTTCTGGAAGATCATGATTTTGGTTTTCTTCAGGTTGACTGTCAGGGCCCCAGGTCTGGCAGTATTGTTCTAGCAGGTCCAGGTTCTGCTGTAGATCATGTTGAGTGGGAGACAGCAGAACCAGATCGTCAGCATACAGCAGGCATTTGATCTGTGAGTTGTGTAGTGTGAGGCCAGGGGCTGCGGATCGCTCCAGACTGCTTGCCAGTTCATTGATGTAAATGTTAAATAATGTTGGGCTTAAGCAGCAGCCCTGTCTCACACCACGCTCTTGGGAAAGATACCTCGTACGTTGGGTGCCGATTTTTACGCCACATTTACTTTCAGTGTACATTGATTTGATAAGGTCATAGGTTTTACCTCCTATGCCGCTTTCAATAAGTTTGTAAAACAGTCCTTGGTGCCAAATTGAGTCAAAAGCTTTTTTAAAGTCAATAAAGCATGCATATATTTTACCTTTTTCTTGGTTGACATGTTTTTCAATTAGAGTATGTAATGTATAGATGTGGTCAGATGTGCGGTAATTTGGTAAAAATCCAATTTGACTTCTACTCAGTACCTTGTGTGTGGTGATGAAGTCTAATAGTCGAGCGTTTATTATGCTACAGAATAACTTTCCCAGGTTGCTGCTCACACAGATTGCCTCTGTAGTTGTTAGGATCAAATTTATCTCCGTTTTTAAAGATTGGTGTGATCAAGCCTTGATTCCAGATGTCAGGGAAGTGACCTACACTTAGAATCACATTGAATAGTTTTAGAATGGCCAATTGAAATTGACTGCTTGTGTGTTTTATCATTTCATTTAATATCCCATCAGGTCCAGATGCTTTTCTGGGTTGGAGGTTTTTGATTTTTTCTTTAAGTTCTTTATCAGTTATTGGGAAATCTAATGGGTTTTGGTTATCTTTGATTGCTAATTCTAGTTTTTCCAATTGGTTGATTGTTTGGTTTTGTTTACAGTTTTTGTCTGTTTGTACTTTATTAAACAGTGTTTGGAAATGACTTTCCCATATTTCTCCATTTTGGATTGCCAATTCTTCATGATCAGTTTTTTTCAGATTGTTCCAGTTATTCCAAAATTGGTTTGTGTTGACTGACTTCTCAATTATTGTGAGTTGGTTTTGGGTGTATTGTGCTTTTTTGGTTCTGAGTGTATGTTTGTATTGTTTTAGTGTTGCACAGTAAAGAAGGCGGATCTCTGTATTATTTGGATCTCTGTGTTTCTGATTTGAAAGTGTTCTCATTTGTTTGCGAATAGTTTGGCAGTCCTGATCAAACCAATTTTTGTCATTTTTGGGGTATTAGATTTTTTCCAGATTTGTTTTCAATTTGGATTGTTTTGCTGATTTTTCAAATATGTAATTTAAATCTTTGACCGCAAGATTGACACCTTCATTGGTGTGAAGCATAGATGGTTATTTAGAAAGTTATCTATCAGTGCTTGTATTTTTTGGCTGCTGAGTGCTTTCTGATATTCTTCAGCGCTGTTTTCGGCCCATCTGTATGGTTTTCTGATGTTGTACAGTTTACTGGGCTTTGTGTTAATGTTATTTTCAGTCTTTTTGAGATACACAGTGATTTGACTGTGATCGGACAGAGGGGTTAGTTCTTCTAACAGTGAATGATCTGAGAGATGAAGGATCTATATCTGTTATCATATAGTCAACTGTGCTATTCCCAAGAGGTGAGCAAAATGTGAATCTTCCTAAAGTGTCTCCTCGTAACCTACCGTTGATGATATACAGACCCAGGCTTCGACAGAGCTGCAGGGGTCTTTCCCCCATTCTTATTCACGTATATGATCATGGTTATTTCTGGTGGATATATGGGAGGAAGCTGTTATTTAATAACAGTCCAGTTTGTGTGATGTACCTTGCCCCTTGTGTGTCAGTGAAGTCGGCTGTAGTCCTGTTCTTGCGTTCAGGTTCCCACAGATAGCACATTTCCCTGGGCCTGGGAAAGTGGCTGTGTCTCTTCCTCTAATATGGAGAAACGTGTCTTCTCTGTAGTAGGGGGACTTGATGGTGGGATGTATATGGCCACCAGGTATATATCTTTTCTGGATGGGAGCAGTTCCTTGGGGATTTTAAGCCAGGTGTAATATTTGCACTGCTCACTGTGGTGATGTGTTTGTGGAGTTTTTGATTTGTAACCAGATTAATTTGTCCTCCTGAGTCTCTTCCCTGTCGGACTGTGTTGAGTTTTTGTGATGGTAGGATGATTTCTCTGTAGTTGGGTGGGCAGTGAGGGTGACGGTGTCTTGCCCTTGCTCCATGTCTCCTGTAGAATTATAATATCCATATCTTTGATGCTCTTCTGGAATTCAGTGTTTGAGCTCTTTAGCCCAAAGGCTGCTGAATTCAATCCTTGAAATATTCCACGTTGATATTGACAGAGTCATTTTAAGAGTTTCACGGTATAGAGTTCTTGTTTTCAAAAATAGAGGTAATCCTTTTCTAATGTAATATAGTGTTGTTGGAAAGAAAAGTTTTTTTTTTTTTTTTTCATTGTTAGGCAGGTGTTTGCATTGCTGTGTGGCCTTTCATGCTGTCAGCTGGGTACTGATGTTAGTTCAGCAGCTGTCTGATCTCACTCATCTCCAGTGTATTTGCTTGTCCTTTCAGGGCCTGAGCGTAGCTCCTGGAGTGTGGAGTGGTGCTGGGTTTGGGTGTTGTCACCTGAGGCTGCATGAGCGGGTGGAAGGCTGGTTGCTGCTGCTGATGTTGGAGTTGTTCCTCATGTTGCTTCTCTGCCTGGTGATGTTTTTGTGGTTGTGGGTTGTCTTGGGTGGTGATCTGGTGCAAAACTGGGGTTTCTGCTGATGGGCTGGTGTAGATCTGTGGTGGTGTAGTGCTGGTGCATGGGGTATCCTGATGTGGATTTTAGCATGTTGGTGGGGGTCCCTGGTATTGTGCAGCCAGTGGTGGTCGTTCTCTGTGATGAGTTTGTAGTGTTTATGCTGGGTGTCTGGTTGTGGTTCTGTAGGTTCGCAGCTGTGTTGTTTTCAGGGGTGTGGAAGGTGTTTTTGTCTGCCCCACGCGCTGTGTCTTTCAGTGTTTTTGCAAACACATTGACTTTGTCTTCTTTATGTGTACATGGTCATACAGGTGCCCTGATTGTGAGTGGAGGGGTGATGAGCCAGGCATGTTTACATTGGGCAGGGCGAGCACAGTCCTTTGGAGATGTCAGCGTTGACTCTCTGGATGGTGTCTGGGTGGATGTCTCTGCGGGGTAGGAGGGTAGAGATGGTGATCTTTGTGCTGGGGTAGATTTCTGTAGCCTTCTCTGCTACTCTGCAGATCAGCTGCCCAACTCTCTCCTGTTCCCTTCTCAAGTCGTTGGTGCCTGTGTGTATGATGATATGTGAGGGTGTGCCAAAGGTGGAGTCAGAAAGTATTCTGAGGGCATCCCCTGTTTTTGGGCACCAGAGTTTTGTTGTTTTAAGGCCTGGAAAAAGTCTTTCTCCTTGTAGGAACTTCCCATTGGAGTCCATGAGGATGGCAATGTCAGCCTCTGTTTTCACTGGCTGTTTCTCAGCTGGGGTTGTAGCTGTCATGTTTTTCTGAAGGATCTCTGGTTTTTTGGAGGCTGCAGGTGTTCCTGCTTCCTTTTGGCTGTTGCTGGGCTGTGATGGTTTGGTGGGTGCCGGAGATGTGCTGCTGGACTTTGGATGTGTAGGTGTTGGTGTGGGGGAGGGAGGGGGGACTTTGGGGGCATTCACAGGGGTAGTGAGACACCTCATCTGTGTTGTTAGGTTCTCCATCTGTTTGTCCCTTTGTTGAAGCTCTTTTTTGAAGCATGCAAGCTCCCTCCCCATGTAGTCTTTCATTTCTGAAAGTTCCTTCCCCATGATCTGTTGAAGTTCTTTGAGGTCTTTTTTGAGTGTTTGCCTGTCCTGATACAGAGTGTCCATTTCCCTTTTAAGTTCTTGGATGGACATTTTCAGCTGGTTTCTTATCTGGTCCAGCTGTTCTCTAAGTTGTTCAGTGTCTTTAGTGGACAGGATGTGGACTTGCTCACTCAGTTCCACTATTTCCACTTCTAGCAGTGCTAAGCTGTGCTGTAGCTGGACAACTGTGTTGTGTAGTCCTGTGCTTTGGGGAAGACTGATGTTCTCTGTGGTTTCTGGAGGGGTCCTGTTCTCTGTGTTGTCGTGGGTTGAAGGCTCATTTTGGTCAGTGTCTTCTGGTGTGTCTGTATGGGTTTGCTTGCAGGGGTTTGCTTCATCTCTTTCCACCATATCTTTTAAGCAGTGGAAGGTCTGTTCAAAGTTTGTGAGGGCAGCACTGTTTCCCTGTATCATTACCGTTCCATTTTGATAAAAGTTTATTGTCAGGTGTCTGTTCTCTGGGTCTTTTTCTGCGTCTTCATAAATGCACAGTTGTCTGCCTTTACAGATTCCATGTTTGGTGTGATACTGGAACAGTGTGCAGGAGGCGGTGTGCCATGCAGTCGGTTGTTCTGTGTAGAAGAGCAGGTTTGTGGTGATGGTTTTGCCCCTACTGTTTAAAGTATCTTTAAACAGTGTTTCTGGGTTTTCCTTCTGAGTTTTGAGCTTGTGTTGTTGTCTGCTCTTCTCAGACTTGATGTCTGGGGGGTAGGAAAAGGTGTGAGCTCCAGTCCCCATTGCTGGTGTTGCCATGGTAATGCCGTTTACAGGTCTTTGATATTGATTGTAATGGCTCCGTTAATCCAATCAGAAGGTGTGAATGACAATGGCCCTCTTTTGTTATTTTAAATTGCTATACCGTTCTATAGCTCCATCAAAATGGAAAGTTGGGGGTCCGTTGGTTTATGTTTGTCCTATTTCAATTTTTGGGTCCTTGTTGTTTGTAGATGGAAAGGTTTATTAAAAAAAAAAAAAAAGTTTTTTGTGGTTAAATCCTTTTTAAGATGGAAAAAAAAGATGGAAAATCCTTTTTGATTAATAATCCTTTTTGTTAAATCCGTGAAGTTTGTAGGTGGTTCTTCTCCAGCAGTTTTTGTGTTCGTTCCCTTCTGAAGCCTTGTTGTAGGGTCCACTCCAGTGTCCTTTTGTTTAGGTTCCACGAATTTTTCTTGTTTTCAAGAGATTTTCTCCTAATTTCTTGTAAAAAAATAAATATTAAAGTATTTTTTTATAGTGAACTTGTGCTCACCGTCCCATTTTAGTTAATTTTGTGTTTTTATCTTTGGTTTACCTC